>NW_005842152.1:0-16667 GCF_000455745.1 Alligator sinensis | reverse complement strand
ATGCAGAATTCTGATATTTCCAGAATACATTAAAATAATAATTTGCATGTATATTACTTTTTCCTTTTGTAAATCATTACACTTTTTGTCAGTACATAGACAGTTATCTTCCAATACACAATATTCTGTTGTTAACCTAAAAGGAGCATGGTAAGCCTTTACCTGCAGTTCTCATATTTGATCAAATACCACCAGAAATTCGTCAATATTTGAACTTTCTTTAAAGTATTTTTTCCCCACTGGCAACTCTTGAAAAAGTTGAATCAGGTATTTGGGCCATGAACCAAGCTGGTTCACAAGCATGGGACAACTGAATATACATATACATGTACATTTTCTAGTATTCAAGAAAACAGGTCTCATTTTAATCCAGCTCTTACTACACACTTTGCGATGAGAATTTGTCATTGCTTTCTCTCTTTTTTTAACCAAAAAATCAAATAATTCATTTCCACCCTGTGTGCTCTTTTGTTTTGTTCATATCTGAGATGAGAAAGGAGAAGTGCTAAGTAATGTATATTGCAACAACATTATTTCCTCTTCTGTGTTCTTCATGGAAGATAAAATTATCATTTTATGGTCCTGAGGGAATGGTATTTTTCTTTCAATTCAATTTTGTTCACTAGAATTTTGTTCTAAAACATCAGGTATAATTTGAAAAAATATATTAAGGTAAAACATTAAGATAATGAGCACAATGTTACATTTTACATATTTAGCACATCTTTTTATATAGCTTTAAAACATCTTCATAGAACATCAATCCATTTTCAGCATCTACTTATTCATTTGATGTTTAAAGAAAGACTTTATGCATATTTACCTAGACATCGTGTTTCGGTGCCACTCCAGAGGCCATTTGCTAAACATTCCCTCACATGGGATCCAACTAGTGTGTATCCTGTGTTACAGGTGAAGATTGCAGTGGCTCCGTACACTGTTAATGTTCCAATCTTATTACCATTTGGTGGAGATGGAAGACCGCCACAAGAGATAACTAGATGAAAAACATAAAAATGAATCAGAAATACTATTTTTTTTTCATATTCTCCTACAAAAAAAAAAAAGCCATCTCTTGTAGCTTTTCTACATTTATAGCCCAGTGTTGATTTAATGTTTATAAAATTAAGAATCTGGAGTTGCATTGGGTCCAAAGTAAGGGTTTTACATTATGTCTACCTCGGTATCACTGTGTAAAACTCTAGAAAATTCCCAAAGGGCCTTCTCTCTAGTCACCAGTGAAGGTGCCATTGATGAGGATAGCAACAATTTCACTTTCAGTGCTGAAGTATGTAAAGAACAAGACTAACCTGGCAATGGGCCCAAAATAATCATGTTCAGATAACATAATAGCCTTGTCCAAAGCATTTGCTCTTTTATCGGAATGGCAATAATTTCCCCTCTATGAACTTCCCAGGTCTGAAGTAAAAGTATGCCTTTAGTAGGCTTGAGGTAGTGATCTACCAACAGACACTGAATTTTCTTCTTTAAATAATTTCTCTTGATGCTCATAGTAATATATTCATAGTAATAACATAGATTAATGTATAAATGTAAGCTATCTGATAAAAATTTACAAATCTTCTAGTTTGGTAACACAGTAGACTTAGAAATATATGGTGGGAAGGACCTTCTGGATCATCAGTTCCTTTTGCCTGCTATCACAGACATGACATCATATAGCCTCTTTCATATTTGGTGAAATATCATCTCTGATATCACATTTTTTCTAGTAATCTATAAATTATAAGCTGGAAATTTAAGAGATCTCTCATTGTCTTAGATTTCTTTTTATTATTTTACTAAGTGCAGAGATTTTCTTTTTATTTTCTATATTTACAAAGATTAGTGTTAGTCTCAACTAAATTTCAAAGACATGAAATGTCCTATCCCAGTCCTTAAGGCAGCGTCTTCTACTACTTTACAACATGTCTAACTAGGTAATGATAAAACAGCTGCAGTTTAAGTGCTCTGTGGGACTCTATTTTGGAAATAATATACAATAAACTGTATTCTGTTGTATAGTTAGTCACACTGGTATGTTCATTAGGATATATATTTCCAAAGTTCAGTATGCACCTCACATTTTCTGAGAAGTGCCAGTCAATCCAAATTAATGTAAGGAATCCTCCTGACTACAATTAAAGCAATACTGAATCAGTTTGTAGAGCTACCCACTGTTTTAATATATTTAATTATAAACATATAGAATATAAGATATTTATAGTGAAGTGAAATAAAATAAAATTCCTAATAGGTCAAACTAGGTATTATACCTCCATTTTTTTCAGCTGACTAAAATGTTTTGTATCTCATGAGTTGTCATGGACACTATTTTTCATATTTGTAAACAAAAGTGAGGCTAAAATCTCTACGTAAATGTTCCCAACTGCTAACCTCATTTATAATGGTCACAAAAGCATTATGGTTTTGGCTATTCATACATAATACTTGAGTTATTTGAGTTACTTTTCATTATCATTTCATTATCTCCCATACTGTTTTAAATAGATGTTTGCACAGCTACAATTTTTATTTATATATTCTTGTTTCATTATGTAAGTCACAAACAAAGTATTCTAAAAATATTCTTTAACATATCTCTAGTTCTCTATATTATCTACCATATGGAAATGCTACAACATCCATTGTAATGGCTGAACTTTACTATCATTAAAACTTTCACTGAAACTCAGTTTTCCCATCAGAGGATGAGATAACATATTCATCTTGTAAAAGAAACCTTCCAAGCCCCCAATAAACCTTTAGTCATTAGTCTATAAATAAGTCCATTAGGATTATACATCTATTACTTTTTAGCTCATGGTTAAATATAACCTTTGCATCTCCATCTCTCTTTTTACCTCTAATTAGTTAAATAGAGTTGCTATCACTGTGATAGTTAGTGAATCACTGGTCTTTTCAACAAACTTTCAGAGGTGGATAATGGATTCCAGAATAACTGGTTGTTATCTAGTAGCAAAATTAACTTCATATTAAAGAAGGTACCAAGGCTTTCATAGACCCACAGAGAATAAAAGTGGTATAATTTCAATGGATGAAATCTAAATCTTATTCTTCATAACTGCAAAAAGAATATCAATATTCCCCTTATTATTTCATGGCAGTTATGAAAGAACTATCTTATTTTTCTATCATATTCATTAACTTTATTTTACAAACAAACAAAACCACACCTTACTGCCATTTAGTTAAAAATAACATTAAGTAAATAATTATTTTCTTACTAGTAATATAATTTTCTTATTTGTTTTCTTATTCAATGGAGGTCTACCTTCTGCAGGCACTTTCTTTGCTATACACTTTCCCTTTGGGAATGGGGAAAAAGTTCCCACTTCTTCTGGAGCCTAAGAATAACAAAATTCCCTAAACTTGGTAGATACCATTTGGCCAAACCATAATGCTACAGGGGATATAAGCAGGTCTAATTACATTGGCAAGATCTCTCTATACTCCTTGTTTGCAGTAGCAAATGACACCAAGTTGGGTAGAGTTGCAAACATTGGGGGATAGGGTAAGACTCAGAATGACCTTAATTAAACGGGAAAAATGACCAAAAATCAATTTCATGAAATTCAACAGGAAAAAGTGTGAAGTCCTGCACTTGGGATGAGATAACTGCGTACACAAATAAAGAATGGGAAATGACTATCTAGCCTGCAGTACAGCAGAAAACGACATAAGAGTTGCACTTGAGCCCCTAAACTGAATATCCATAAGCTGAATATCAGCCAAGCATTTTATTATTTGTTTGTTTGCTTGTTTGTTTGTTTTTAAGGGCTGATGGCATATTTGGCTGTATCAATGGGAATGTCACTTGCAAATCAAAATAGGTGATTCTTCTACTCTGTTCAGCACTGGTAAGGCCTCACCTTGAATACTAAGTCCCATTCTGGAACACCTTGTTCAAGAAAGCGGAGACAAATTAGAAAGAGTCCAGTGGCAAACATAAAAAAATAATTAGACATCTGGGAAACAGAAATGTGCTTTATGAGGAAAGGATGAAACACCTGGTTTGGAGAAGGGAAGGCTGAGGGGGAATTTGATAATAGTCTTCAATTACACGGTGGGTGGTTATAAAGAGTATAGTGCTAGACTATTATCTGTGGCAGCAGCAGATAGGACAAGGAAAATGGTCTTAAATAGCAGCAAAGAACTTTTCGATTAGAGATTAGGAAGAACTTTCTCACTTTGAGGGTGAGAATGGAAGTACTGCAACAAGCTACCCAGAGAGAATCCTCAGCCTTACTAATTAAAAGCAGGACAGACAAATACTTCCAGACCTACTTGCATATGATTCCTATAATGGTAATGGCCTAAAGCTTTTTGGGAAGTATAGGACTTTTGCCCTGGATTATGCTTTGAATTCATTACTTCCTCTAGCATGATGCAGTAGGGTTTATTTAAAAAAAAAAAAAGAAAAGAAAAGAAAAAGAAAAAGAAAAAAAAAACACAATGTATGACAGTTTATCCAACATTCCTATCTCTGGCCCACTATTTATGCACATCAGTTGAATTAGCAGTGTTCTTTGGCAAGTAGGTTGATACCATTAACTACAGTATTATCGTTTACAGTGCAGAACTACAGTAATATTTTCCAATAGGGTTTCTTTATATTTGTATTATATTTTATAACTTTTATATGCTTTTACCTCATTCAAGAAAAAATCATGAACGTGACCCCCTCAGTTAGGTTTAACATTATAATATCCAACAGTAAGAATTTAGTTATGGTGTAGAATTATCATTTCATTGTATCCATACTTCTTAAGCCCATAGCCTCGTACATATTTTTGCTTAACTACTGCAGATGCCAGTTGATATTTTCCTACATTCAAGATAATTTTTATACCATCTGTTTTCTCTGATGCTCAAAGGCATCCACATATTTTCAAAGACACTTTATACAAAAATTAAGGGAAAATATATATATCGTATTGTAACAAATTATTTGATTTCTTCAGAATCTTGGAAAAGTCACAGGCAACTCTTTTTTAAGGAGTGATAAGTCTCACTGGGACATAAATAATAAACAAGAATAACACCAAACAAAGTTTCCTTTATTTCTTTGTAGTCAAATTCTCTAACAATGATATGGCAGATAACTATTTCAAATTGCTTTCTTAGAATTATCAACTAACATCAAACTAGTATAGACTATTCATATCTTTCATAGTATGCAAATTGCCATGGGCGACTGGTGCCTCCCGAGCCTGGGGATCACTAATGGAGGGGGTCCCCCAGCAGCTGATCACCAACTGGGGATGGAGGGGGGGGGGTCCCCAGCAGTTGATCACCGAGCCAGTCAGTTTCGTGGCTGACACTTCCAGGGGGTGCACGGCTGATCTCAAGGGTACACCTTAGCAGGTGTTGCAAAGCAGGCTGAATCTGTTTATGTTTTTCTTGAGAAATTCCAGTGAAAAGCACCATATAATAGATTGAGACTGTCTGACTATTTTAGAGATAGAGGATTCCATGGAGTTTCATATCTTAGTCAGCTTGTGTGTAGTTTTCAGGTTACCCATTCTCAAAAAACATTTTTGCCTTATTGCTTTCATTCCCAGGGCTAGTCCGCCCTATCCTGCAAAACCTGCGGCTGCAGGGGGTCCTATTGCCAAGGGGTCCCCTGCAGCCATGAACACTACATCACTCCGCATTGCCACCATCATCTCCGGCTTCATGTCCAGGTTCTCGGCACCCCAGCCCTGTCATCAATGCTGCCACTGGCTTCACATCCAGCTGCTAGCCACTCCACCTCCCCGTCACTGCTGCCACTGCTGGTTTCTTTGACTGCTGCCCACTCTCCTCCCCTGCCGCTGCCACTGATTTCTTCACTTCAGGGGGGCCCAAAACTATATCTCACAGGGGGCCCCAAAACACTGTAGGCCAGCCCTGTTCATTCCCCAGAATGAAGCACCAAACTTAGTTTGAAAGAGTCTTTGGTCTAGATATGGACTACAGAATTCAATGCAAACATAAAAGAATTTTAATTTCTGCCTTATGTAGACCCTTCAGTTAGCCAGTTTCTTGATTATAACTACAAACCTTTATGCTGGTCAGGTATTGATAAGGGGCCTGATTCTAAATTAGAGTGACCAGCCAAGAATTACCCCTGATATAAAAGTCTCCACTATTGTGTGGTTGAAAAAGATAGCTCAGATGTGCTAACTAACCTCTTTTTCACTCCAACACATTGGGGAACATACCGAGGAAAGGAGCAGGGTGGGGGCTATTGTATTTTAGGAGGGTTCTATTCTTTTAATTCTTGGCTGCCTTGTAACCTGTAGGCTGCTTGAAATAATAGATAGTCCATAATCAAAATCAAAATAATTCACAGAGCTAGGAGCTGTAATCAGATCCCTGACACCTCTCTCACACCCAAGCAGCAAAGCTTGACATTAGGGAAGGAACTGATTTTCTGAGTCTGTGTGGCCATATGTAAAATCATTACACCAGCAGTTGTACCCTACCTGTTGTTACATGTAACTGTGTGTGTCCCTTAAAACCCACCACTCTGTAACAATGTGGCTTCCTTGGGTAGGGTACTTTGTATTCTCTCTTCTCTGTAAGCATCCTGACTTTTAGCTTCCCTGCCCCCCATCCCAACCCATCCAATTCTTACTATGTAACTTAGATGCATCTTCCTCCCCCCACCCCCACCCACCCACTCACTATGTACTATGTAGCCACCCTTATCAGGATATTTGTATTTCTTCCTATCCCTTCAACTCTGTAACTACCCTTTTTAACATTCACTAATAAAGTTAAAGTTATGTAAAATAAGAATATCAACACATGATCTTAGCCAAAGGGCTGAGAAGCAAAGTGTATAACAAAGTGTTGTTATGAAGATAAGTTAGTCAGCATTGTATACAATGCAAATATACTTTTACAGAAGCTGTCAGCTTGCACCCAGCAATTTCAACCAATGATATATAATGAAAATGTCACATTGAATTACTTTCAAGAGAAAGATAGAAATATTCCCTTAGGAATTACAGTTTTCTATTTATCTATTTAAATACAATATTTGTAAAAATATTAAAATATTAGAAGTGATACTCAAATATGGAATAGCATGGTACATTTGATAAGCAAGCATTTTTCTTACCCTTACAACTTGGCCTTTCATCACCTATACTCCATGTTCCATTAGTTCTGCACTGTAGAAGTCTTTGTCCTGCTAAATAATAGCCAGGACTGCAGCTTAGCATGACTTGAGCTCCATACTCATTCAATGACCCAGAAATCAATTGCCAGACGAGATGTTCTGAGAGCACAGTCTCAATGCTGAGGCAAGTTACAGCTGTGAAGAAAGGACACTTGAATATCACTAGGTTCCTCGCCACATTTCCTCACAGAAAATGAATCATGGTCTTATTGACAGAAGCCTATCTGCATGAAATTGAGCATGCTATGAACATTTTTCAAATTAAAGTTCCAGAAAAGAGCATCAGATATTATGTAAATGTAGTTTACCATATATTTTAACTTAGATAGCTATAGTAGAGCAGTTATATCTGCATACAGTTACATTTTATAAATAAAGGTAAATTTATTTAGGGATCAATCAAATGCTATACTATGATAGATATAGAAGGAATAGCAAACAATTATAAACTAAGTTAACGGTAACAGCAATGGCTCAAAACTTCTCAGGATATGGCTCTGTTATCTAACGCAAAATAAATTTGTAGTTCCATAAGCCATGCTTAAACAATTTCAAGGAATGCCTCATTTCTCTGTACATGACACTTATTTTATAATAGATCTAACTGGATTTTGCAGATGCTTCCTATGTAGACTATAGTGAAGATAGTTAATGAACATTTAATCCCTAATTACTAGGACACTGATGTTCTGTAAGTATGGAGGAACATAATTGCATTACAGTATAGAACAGCAGTGATTAAAAATAAACTCAACATTTGACACTCCAGAGTGATCTCTGTACTGTGGCATCCAGTATCCCGAGCTTGGCAAGACAATACAATTACAGCAAGTATATAAGAATGGTAGTGCTATATTTTTATGATCTGCAATATAGATATAATTGAATTTCATGTGCGCTGTTTTGCAAATCATACAATTTATAGCATTCTCAAAAATAATTTATCAAACTTTCAATTGACTCTATTTATTAAAAATCATAAATAAAGTTCACCATATATTTTCTCTGTTGGAAGGAACAATGTTTTCTTAAATGTGTCCCATGCATCTGGGTTTACAGATCAGATTTTGAGAAACAGCCTTGTTTACTTGTTATTAAACACTAAGTAATTTATTAAAAAGTCAAAATGCTTTACAGTTCAATATGAAATTGTAAAGGTTTATCATATCATATATGCTACTCTATATCAGTATTCAGTAACTTTTCAGATTTACCATAAAACTAATTTTCATTGCTGCCTCTTTCAAGTATTAGTTTTATAGAGAAATATGGTTCTTTCAGAGATGAAAGGAAGCCTCTTATTTAGCCTAATCATCACCAATAAAAAGATTCCAGCTTAACCACAAGGGATATTTTAAGCCACTTAGAGATAAGAAGCTCACTTATTTCACCTTATGAAAATGAGCCCCCAAGATGATTTCTCTTAATCTGATGCAGATATTGGTAGGAAAGTTCATTTTTTCTTTAAATATAAAAGGCACCTACATTCTTACTGCAAGCACACTTTTACAAATCACTTTTATACTTGACACAGCATAATACAACTTCCACTTTGAATCAGTAATATTACTGATAGAGTAAAGGCTATGCTGGTTTTAGTTAATGGCTATATGTAGATAGAACTGACTTGAAAATATTGCTTGAGATAGTGTAGCTTTTAATTTTACAGTGAATGATTCTGAGTTATTAGTTTCTCTTTCATTCAAGGCAGAAAAAAATAGACTGTTAACAGCTGCTCTATTTAGCATTCACAGATCACGAGGGTAGCATTGTTTAAATTAGACCCCTTAGTTGTCTTCTTGTGAGTTTCTAGGTACATGCAGATGTTCCACTTAGACTGACCAAGGTAGGGTAATGTCAGTCTAAATGCTGATCTATACATATGTTTGGGGAGGTTAGCTTGGGCAAAAATGGCTGACCCAATCTCACTTTAGTTCACCTAAGAAGGTGAACTAAACTTTGGTTGGGAATGGGTTAGTTTGATTTAATGAATGTCTGTATATGTTTAGAGTGTAGTCCCAGGGCTGAGACAAACCAGCCACACACCACAGCCCCAGTGTTATGCTTTTCCAATGTTCCCCACAACTGTAGAGGGGCTGTTTTTAGGCACCTGACCCTCCCCACTCTGATGGAGAACCTCCCCATGGATTCATTAACCTCCCCTGCAATCTCCCCATATCCCACCAACCCTTCCCCCCAGACCTACCAATCCCCCTGAAGACCCGCTTCTCCCCTGCCCAGTATGTCTTAGGTCGGGTTTCCACCATGGCTTCTCGCTCCGGAAAACATCTGCACAAGCTGGACCCAATCTACAATCATGTGACTTAAAGTAAGCTGCATGATCATTGATCAGGCCCTGCAATTGTATCAGAAAGGATGTAAATGTGTAGAAAGAGGTTACAATTTTCACCCAATCTGGCCACAGAATGCAGTCTATAGCCATGACCAAATACAAGTGCACCACTGCAGACCACTTCAAAAATGGCCAGCTGAGTGAAAAATTGAACCCTCATTGTATGAGTGCTCAGATGAAAACACTTCAAGACATAGCATCTTCTGTAATTTGTGTCTGCCTGCCTGCCAGCCTCTGAGCTGTTTGCAGAATGGAAGCAGGGAAAGGGAGGAGAGGGAGTTTTGTCTGGGGGTTTTTCAGGCCTCACTGGAGGGTGGGGTGCCCTGTGCCACAATCTGGCTTCTTCATATCTTCATGGAGACAAATACTACTTATCCACTGAGTTCTGTCAGTATCTATTAGCTCTTTCTTGCCTTGCCATCCCAGTAAAATTCCAATTTTCCCTTACACATATTACTCTAAGCAGACATCTCTGTGCCAGTATGATATTTATTATTTTTCAAGAGCAAAGAGCAATTTGGTAAGTACAGTGCATATGTAGTTGGAATATCCATTTATTACAGAAGGTAGGTATTACTATGCACAAATGTAATGGTATAAGATACTTTGAGGCTATCCCTGTAACTAGTTTTTTCTCATCAAAAGAAAAAAGCTGACCATCTACAGTCCTAATCAAATGCCAATAAAATTATGCATTATCTAACAGGATTTTTTTCTTGCATTTGTAATACAAATGTAATGTAGTATAGATACTTTACTTCAGACCTTATTTAGGCCTCAGTCCAACATTCATTAATTACTGTATGCTAAGATCTGTCCTATACACTGAATGATGTTCTTTTAAAATAAATAGCTAAATATTTATTATATGAGAATGGGAGATTCAATGTATTAGCTTAGAGTCCTAGAGCTATCAAGGGTCTTTAAAAAAATAACTTTGTAGCATGCAAATTTCTGTGTACGTATCATTTTGATACAAAATTAAAATGCTTGAAATTAGAGAAACTTGTATGGAAACATGAAAGAGTTGTTTATAAATGTTTATGTAAGTGCACAGAAGAAAAACAGCAATAAAGTTATCTGTTTACAAGGATCACGTTTTCTGCTCATTTTGAAAAATATCAGTAAATTATTAATATTTGCTAGGTAATATTTTGCAGCATTCCAGCACTAGCTTTATGTCAATAAAAATGAAACAGTGTCTGGGTTTAACATTTTACTTTTAATGAAGTAAGAAACTTGAAAATAAATACCTACCTAATTTGAGATACACACAAACACACCCCCCCTTCTATATATACATTAGTTCAGCACTAATATTACTATGTAATGCAACCTGAATTAAAAGTATAAAATACCATAAATCTAATAATATATGGTATAAAAATAGTGGCATTTAACCTTGGTGAGCTGGTAAGGCAGACCCTCATCTAATAGAATCCCACATAGCTAAAAAATAAGGGCACTATGACATTGTATCCTAGTTTCTATGTTGTGACCCATATACTGCAACAACTCAGTATCTTCATTAGTTGATATCTTCTTCTGAGAAACAAGCAATGAACAACACAAAGTGTGCTGTGTTGTAACTCGTTAACAGAATATTTCAGTTCATATTCTTGTGCGTGGTCAAAAAGCACAGAATTCAAACCCGGGATAATATGCACACTTAAAATACATACTTGCTCTGCCCCGATCATGGGGCTGTTCTGTTCTATTCTGATGATATGTATTCTGTTAAAGCATTCTGAAGGGAGGTTGCTCCCACTGAATGAAAAGGTAAATTTTCTCTTCATTTCATTTAGGGGAAGAGTTGGCGGGAGGGGAGGATTTGGTGGACAGATCAGATTCTATTTCACTTTTTAGGTACATAAGTGGACTTAGCTGCTCAAGTGCAATTCTCTTCTACCTAGTTTTATAGTTGATAGGGTCGGAAGGGACCTGAGAAGATCATCTAGTCCAACCCCCTGCCGTGGCAGGAAAGAGTACTAGGGTCAAACGACCCCGGCCAGATGTTCGTCCAGCCTCCTTTTAAAGACCCCCAGGGTAGGAGCCAGCACCACTTCTTTTGGAAGTTGGTTCCAGGTCCTAGCTGCCTTGACAGTGAAATAGCGCTTCCTAATGTCTAGCCTGAAACTACCCTCCACTAGCTTGTGTCCATTGTTTCTTGTAATCCTGGGATTGCTCGGGGGAACAGGGACTTTCACAATGCCGGCTGGTCCCCCTTGACTAGTTTGTAGATTGCCACTAGATCCCCTCTCAGCCTTCTCTTTTGGAGGCTGAACAGGTTCAGGTCCCTCAGCCTCTCCTCGTAGGGCCTGCCCTGCTGACCCCTGATGATGCGGGTGGCCCTCCTTTGGACCCTCTCCACATTGGCCACATCCCTCCTGAAGTGCAGCACCCAGAACTGGACGCAGTACTCCAGCTGCGGCCTGACCAGTGTCACATAGAGGAGGATCACCTCCTTGGACCTGCTTGAGATGCATCTGTGGATGCACGACAAGGTGTGGTTGGCCTTCCTGACCACGTCCCCACACTGTTGGCCCATGTTCATTGTGGCATCAGTGATGACACCAAGATCCTTTTCTGTCTCAACACTGGCGAGAAGGGAGTTCCTCAGCTTGTAGGTATGCTGCTGGTTCTTCCTTCCCAGGTGCAGTACCCTGCACTTGTTAGTGTTGAACCCACCCTGTTCGCTTTGGCCCACCCCTATAACCTGTCAAGATCTGCTTGCAGCCTGTTCCTTCCTACTAGCGTACCCACTTCACCCCACCTCTTAGTGTCATCTGCGAACTTGAACAGGGTGCTTTCTACCCCCTTGCCCAAGTCACTGATGAAGATGTTGAATAGTGTGGGCCCAACGACCGAGCCCTGGGGAACCCCACTGCCCACATCCCTCCAGGTTGAATAAGACCCATCCACCACCACCCTCTGGGTGCGGCCCTCCAGCCTGTTAGTGACCCATCTGACTGTGTAGGCATCAATGCCACTGTCTCCTAGTTTCTTACTGAGAATGGGGTGAGAGACCATGTCGAAGGCCTTCCTGAAGTCCAGAAAGATTACATCCACTGCGACACCTGCATCCAAGGACTTGGTGACCTGGTCATAGAAGGCCACCAGGTTGGTTTGACAAGACCTGCCCCTAATGAACCTATGCTGTTTGCCCCTGAGCATAACCTCCCCTGCTGACCCTTCCTGGACATGTGCAGGATAATTCTTTCAAAAAGCTTCCCCAGGACCGAGGTAAGACTCACAGGCCTATAGTTTCCCGGGTTCTCCTTCCTACCTTTTTTGAAGATGAGGACCACATTGGCCCTTTTCCAGTCCTCTGGCACATCACCCGAGAGCCATGAGTGTTACTAGAGCTGTGCCAGAGGTCCCGCAATGACCCCTGCTAGTTCCTTCAGCACTCTGGGGTGGAGATCATCAGGACCTGCAGATTTAAATACATCGAGTCCCTCCAGAAGTTCCCTGACAAGGTCCTCATTAACCCTAGGCCTGGGTGTGCCAACCACAGGGCCCTCAGGGGGGCCAGTGGGGAAGATATCCAGGTTCCTCCTCAGAAATACGGAGGCAAAGAAATTGTTGAATATGTCAGCTTTACCGTCAGGTGAGATGACCAGATTTCCTAGCGTGTCCTGCAGAGGTCCAACGTTACTTGGCACCTTCTTTTGCCCCCCCCTATGTATTTGAAAAAGGACTTGCTTGACTTCCTGAAATTCTGTTAACGCATCTACTTTTGTAACAACTGCCATTTACCCTCACAATTAAGTCACAAAAAACAAAGCAAAACAAACACAGGATGAGAAGGAGGACCTACCAATCTCTTGCATTCACTATTTTTCAGGGACTAAAGCAGCCAAGAACAGAGTTGCACTTATGCATGTATGTTCATTTATGCACCTAATAGGTGGAATAGACTCTGTACCTAACTGGGTAACAAAGCACTTCTCCATGATCAGTGAAAAATATATCATTTTCAGAGTTTAATTTAAAACCTCAGTTTCCCAAAGTTAAGACCTTGGATTAGTTGTGTACCTTTTTATATAGAAAAAGTGCTGGGCAAACAGTTTCTAACAGTGCTGATGAGAATCACTTGGGGTGTGGCACAGCTGGTTCTAAGCAATTACTTTCTCAGTCAAGTATGACATTATTATACTGATGCATGCCTTTTTAACTCAATTGTCATTACTGTATGGACACTTGCCTTTTTTTTTGCTCCACATTAAGTGTTAAACATTACATCTGTTTTACAATGTTCTTTAAAAATAAACTATATTTTTTACTTATATCTTGTACTAAGTTCTTTGAAAATAAACAAACAGTGCAATTACAAAAATAACAACCTGGGCAAAGAACAGGTACTTCAGCTAGTGTGTACACACACACACTCACACACACATATGCATACATACAGAGTGTTTATAAAGTCCTTGTGCAATTTTAAACTTTAATAACTTTGTATATACACATGATAAAAGCAAACTGTAAACAAAGATTGAAAGCACAATTCATTAATTTTTTTAGCATAGTATAAGCTATGCATAGGGTAAGGATCACAAATGCAATTCATGAAATCATTCAGCAGCAACTGGAAAATGTTTTCTATGAGTTGGAAAATTGGATTGAATGATGAATCATGAAAGATGGCAGTTATATTGAAGTCTAGAAATGTGAGCTGTATTGTGTTAACACTTAATGAATTGTGCTTTCAATCACTGTTTACAGTTTGCTTCTATCATGTGTATATTCTAAGTTATTAAAATTTAAAATTGCACAAGGACTTTATAAACACACTATATATATATATATATAAGTATAGGGGACATGTTCTTCACCTGCTGCTCACAAACAGGGAAGAATTGGTGGGGAATGTAGCAGTGGATGGCAACTTGGGCAGCAGTGACCACAAGATGATTGAATTCAGGATGCTGAGGAAAGGAAAGAAAACCCAGAAAAACACACTTTGACTCACTGAGGGACAGGATTCCTTGGGAGGCAGGTCTAAAGAAACCTTACTGAAGGTGCAGGGATAATCCATCCTGATGTGCAGGAAGACTAGTAAGTATGGCAAAAGACCAGCTTGGCTTAGCAGGGAACTCTTCTGTGAGCTAAAACACAAAAAGGAAGCTTACAAGAAGTGGAAACTTGGACAAACAACTAGGGAGGAGTATAAGAGTACTGCTCAGGTATGCACAGATGATATCAGGAAGGCTAAAGTGCAACTGGAGTTCCAGCTAGCAAGGGGCATAAAGGGCAACAAGAAGGGCTTCTACAAATATGTCAGCAACAAGAGGAAGATCAGAGAAAGTGTGGGTCCCTTACTGAATGGGGGAAGCAACCTAGTGACAGATGATGTGGAAAAGGCTGAAGTACTCAATGCCTTTTTCATTTCAGTCTTCAAGGGCAAGGTCAACTCCCAGACTATTGCACCTAGCAGCAAGGTCTGGGGAAGAGGTGAGCAGCCAAGAGTGGTGAAAGAACAGGTTAGGAACTATTTAGAAAAGCTAGCTGTGTACAAGTCCTTGGGGCCAGACATGAGGCACATGAGGGTGCTGAGGGAGTTGGCCAATATGATGTCAGAGCCACTGGCGTTTATCTTTGAAAACTTTTGGTGATTGGCAGAGGTCCTGTATGATTGTAAAAGGGCAAAAACAGTGTCCGTTTTTAAGAAAGGAAAGAAGAAGGATCCAGGGGGATACAGACTGGTCAGCCTCACCTCAGTCCCTGGAAAAATCATGGAACGGGTCCTCAAGGAATCCCATTTTAAGCATTTGGAGGAAAAGGAGGAGATTAGTAGGCCTGTGCAAATAGGGAAGTATTCAATTTGGATTCGGCCAATTCAGAGGACAGTGATTTGATTGAGAGATTTGGATCACTGTCCTGAATCAATTCAACTGAATCAGCTACAGAAGATTAGTCGCTAATTCAGAAGTTTTGGTGATTTGGATCAGCTAGGGAGAGGCAGGCACAGCTGGGTGACTGCAGGTTCTCCCATGGCTCCTCCAGCTGTGCCTGCCTCTCCCTGGGCAGGGGAAGCCATGGGAGAAGCCCCCATGGCTGCCCTGCCCAGCCCAGCCCCTACCTGGCCCCAACCTAGTCCCGGAACTTTAACCCCTCCCCCCCACACACACTTACTGGCTGCAGAAGCAGCAATTGGGGCCTCTTGGTGCTTGTAGAAGAGCCCCCCGATACAGTATAGGGCAGTGGGAATTGCCCCCCCACCTGGCACCCACCCCATGGCAGAGGTGTAGCGTGGCAGGGGCTGGGGAATCAAACTGGGAGCTGGGGGAATGTTCAGGGACCTGAACAGTTCCCTAGGTCCCAGTTCGATTCTCCAGCTCCCTAATCTTTCTACCAGTTTTTTCCCAGGGGAGCAGTCCCCTGGATGATGTGGGATAGCAGCAGGTTGCCACTGCCAGCCTCTGGTGGTGACATCTCTGGGTTATATCCCCAGTGAGCAGCAGCAGCCTGCTTAAACACCATGCAGATCTAGGGGTCATACCCCCTAGGAAGAGCTGGAGGAATGATCAGAGAGCTGGGGAATTGAAATGAGAGCTCCAGCTGACACGTGGAGCCAATCCAGCTCCCAGGCAGTGCGTGGCACCCTGCCAAATTGTGCTGCACCCGCTCCATTGGGCAACAGCCAGGTGGGGTGGGGAGATCCCCGTTGCCCCCCACTGCCTCTTGCTGCATGGCAGGGGGGCTCTGCCATGAATGCCCAGAGGCTCCAATTGCCGCTCCTGCATCCGGTGAGTGTGGGGCTTTTTTTTCCAAATGTTTAAGTGCTGGGAAGCTGGGCCAGGCAGTGGATGAGGCCAGACAGTGCAGCCCTGGGGGCTTCTCCCATGAATCCTCTGGCCATGCCTGCCTCTGCCCTGACAAGGGGAGCCTCGGGGGCTCTGCCCTTCTGCCAGCCAGTTCAGGGTGGAGTTGTGGGGCATGTGATGCAAGCACGGCTCACAACCGGCTGCAGCAGGGCATAGCCCTCTCTCCCAGCAGTGCTGCATCCGAATCAGTACTGGAAGTGGGGGCTGTGCTCTGATGCCACTTGCCAGCCAACACGGGGAGCACAGGATGGGGGTATGGCTGCACTGGGAGTGGGGGCTATGCCCTGCTGCC
>NW_005842151.1:2190710-2197581 GCF_000455745.1 Alligator sinensis | reverse complement strand
TGTGTGTCCCTGCAATTGGGGGGGGAGGGCGTGGAGAGAGACAGAGAGCAATGAGGGATGGAGAGACTGTGTGTGTTCATAAGGTGAGTCCCACACACAGCCAACCATACACATGCACCCACACCACCATGCACTGCTATACACGCAGACCCCCACACCCTCTCTCACACCCCAGACACCCTTCCCCCACCCCCCCACCAACCCCATACTCACCCACGCCTCACATATCCACACACATACCCACATGCTCCCTCACCCCACACTCACACCCCGTCCCCCACATCCCACCTACCCATACACCCACAGCCCTCCACAAACCCATATCCGCCCCCTATTCCCCCCACAACATACAGGAGTAAGGCTTCATTTTAAGCTATTGTGCAATCACCTCTATGTACACTACAAAAACACACATAAATCAGGACAAAAATATTTTTAAATCAAATTAATTAATGTTCTAGATGTTCGATTTTTAAAATATAATTTGGTATTTTTCTGGTTTTAAGATGGCACAACCCCTTGCTGAAAGGAGTACTTCTGGGGGCAAAGGTCAGGTGTGTCTGGGGCAGGACTTCCAGTCACAAGATGGCGAACAGGAGGCAGGGCACCTGTCAGGGGGAAGGGCTACCAAGGCAGCTCTCGACAGCTTTCCAAAACTCAGTAAGCGGCCCTCTGCCTGAAATAATTGCCTGCCCCTGGGTGAGAGGGTGTCCTAATTGTAAGAAAATACAGCATGTTCATTCCTGACAAAATAAAACAAGAGATACAAGCACTTCAAATAACATCTGGTGCAAAAATCTTTCAGTGATGCACTGGCAAAGCCATCTTCTCTGCGCTTTTCAATACTGAGGGAAAATAATGACAAAACACAATTGCCCTTCATATCACTTGACTATGGTGAAGCACATGGCATTCTAATGTTCTAGGCTAGGAACCCAAAGGCACCAAGTATATAGATACCTGCTGTCTGACTGACTGAGAAGGAAAGTAACCAATTAATCCAGATCAGTATATCTGGAGAGTGTGGAAGGCTTACCTATTAACTAATCATATAACTTCTAACATTTCTAATTGGATTGTAACGAAATTCTTGGCACTGATACTACCAAAAAGGAAATCAGAGGAAAAAGTTGCAAATCAAAGTGCAAAGGGAACATAGAGAATAGCTTTCCCCCAGTGGCATACAATACCAGTGACCACCCAAAGATCTATGGCAGTAAGTAGAGACCCATCCCCATGTCTGCTGAAAAAGTGAGAGGAGATTATAACATGCACAAGATGCATGCTGTTGTACTATGTTACCACCCTCAGCAAGAATGAGATTTCCTATTGAAGAAGAGAAAAGTGGGGGACAACCAAAGGAACTAGAAAGTTAATGTATACAAAACCAGAAAGAATAATCTGATCTTAGAAATACCTTACACTGAAGACTTAAAAGAGGGCACAAAAGATGACAGTTCTGTATTTTGCTTTCCCTATGTTTACCAGTTTCAAATAAAAAGGATCTGTGAAAGCTACAAATTAAACACTAGTAACTATGTAATAATCACTAATACACTTCATTTAGGTGCTTAATTAGTAGTGGATACTTTAAGAATAAGACATCCTATTAGAACCTGTGTAACCATTCCTGACAGTTGTCTGCTTGACCCATTTTTGATAAACAAAGCATAGACTACTTGAAGTATTTTTCCTCCTTGTTCATCCTATTCTTCCCTGATCTCTTATTTTATGGTCAGAGGTTAAACTGCTGACCTCTCACCTTCAAGGCAAGTTCTCCTCCACCCCTCTTTTATAAGAAGTTTTCACGGTGTGCAGCATTTGGATTAGCCCCTCTCCTCTTGAACAAAAGCTATGTCTTTGTACTGCTGGTTTGGGCATGGAGTCCATACATCAGAGGAAGCTGCTCCTACTTAACATTCACAATAACTATATTGTGAGGCCCCACTAAAACCTAGCCTCTCAGTGTCTAGACTTTCACCCAACCAGCCAGCAGAGAGAAAATCCTGTAAAGCATTCAACTGAAAATTAACTATGGTATCCTGTTGTGAACCTGATGAAGATGTTATTTGAACATACGGTAAAACTTTCCGTTGTTTAACATAAAGATAAGAAAAAAACTTTTAGAACCCCAAGCTTTAAACAGTCATTGGGACTGATTCACTCATGGATCAGTAAATGCATTTTATTAGCATGCAACTACTGCCCTATGCACTCCTTCAAAATAATAGACTGATTATTAAATGAAATTCTATACCATAGTATTTGGAAATGTATTCAGCCTAATTTTTATATAATCTAATCTAGGAGTACATTAAACTAAATCAAAATACATGCTGAAAACACTGAATTTCTTACAGATTCAAACAAAGAGTATTACATCACTATTATACTTGCATATCTGTAAAACATGATTTTAGAAAGTAACACAATTTGTATAAGAGAAAAAAAATAGAAATATGACAACAAAAGATTTTTATAGCTTTCAGCTACAAATATCTAGAAGTAAACAGATGCCAGCTGTAGACAATTGAATAATGCAGGAAGCAAGGATTTGTTAGGGTGATATCTTTTATTGAACCAACTATGTAACCAGAATAAAATTAGACAAGCTTTTGAATGGAAAACATTCTTCATTAAGTGTCACATCATTTCTGGACCATCACAACTACAACATTACTCTTATACTACTGTATTATCTAATAACAAATAGTGCTATCTGGACATCATTTTTTATTTTTTATTTTTAACACTGCTTCTTTGTAATACCATTACAGTTTCCATAATATAGTAATATCAGATCACTAGCAACACAAATATATTCTTTTTTATGACACTTCTCAAGAGCAGGCTGTAAAAAAAAATGAGATCCTGAATAATTTAAAATATTTGAATAATTAAGAAAAATATTCATTCTATAGAAACATATACTCCATATCATAGGCTGACAAACTGCATTTCTGCATGGTCCATGCGATCAGTGACCATTTCAAGAGAATCCTGCAAACCCCTAAAAGAGAAATTATTGTGGACATGTGATACAAAAGATGGAAGGGATGCAGGTATTTCAAGAAAGACTGAATTGAGATTGGGCACACCTCTTGAAGCTCTTTTTTATAATGCTTTATAACTCATGTTTTAAGTTTTGAAAGTTCACAAGAGATCACAATTTAAACTAATTTTACAAAATGTTTGCTAAATGTTTACTATTTTTTTCTGGAACTAATATTTCTCAGGAATAAAAGTGTTACAGTAAGTACCATTCAGCCTCCCTCTCCATAATGCCCAATATCTCAAGAACTGTTGGAGTTGGAACAAATGCTGTATACATTCTGCAGTATAAAAAGTTTGAAATCCCAAGTTGCTCTTGGTGTTTGAGAGGACATCTGAAGTTAAAAGAAAAAGAGAAAAAAAAATGGAGTTAAATTGGAAGTGGAAAAAAAAGCTATATTTGGAATGACTGATTATAAAGATTGATGTAGTACACTATATATTCAGTTTGAACTCTGTGGAACTGCAAAACTCAAAACCTGTTTCTGTTTCATGTTCAAGAAGAACAATAACGTAACGACACTAAGTGGACATATTGTTAGACATTGAAAAAGGTCATTAATTTGACAGTTTTGTCAACTGAATTTGAGTATTAGATCTATTCAAAGTCAGCTATATCTGCCAATCTGGTGTCCAAAGGTCTTTCCAGGATATGCTAGGTCAGTGCTTTTCAACCGGTGTGCCGTAGCACACCAGTGTGCTGTGAAGAGCTCCCTGGTATACTGTGAAAATTCTGGAATAACAAGAAGAATGTTTCCCAGCCTCCTAGCACTTACAAATCAGCTGCATCAATGAGACATTCACAGAAGACTCACGTTGTGTTGGCTGTGGGGGGAAAGAGAAGAAGCAGAGCAGAACTCAACTCATCTACTGTGCCGGCTGTGGGGGATGCACAGTTCGTGAGCCTCTGAATAGCTGTGCCGTGGAATCTTGCCTCAGCAATGAGCTACAATTAGCTCATAAATATAGGGATAGGGAATGCTTTAAAAGGTGTGCTGCAGAAAATTTTTATTAATGGAAGTGTGCCTTGGGCAGGAAGAGATTGGGAAAAACTGTAATATGTGAATGAGCCACAGCCGAAGGACAAATACGAAGTTTCCTTGAAAGAGTCTACATATCTGAAAGGAAAGGGTAGGGTCCTTTGCAGCATACCTAAAATTTCTGTAGTTTTATTTCTTAATTTTAAAATATTAGCATGAACTGGAAATACTAGAGAGGTCTCCTCCTCATACCAGGAATAAGTTCCTTATCTGCCCTCTGTCAGCTACTATCCCTAAGACTCCTTCATGGCAGCTGCAGGAGGAAAGTTGCATGAAGAAGTCCTGCAACTACTATGGAAAGCCAAGAAGCAAATACTGTTAGGTGAAACATAAGCTTCCAACCATGCAGCCAGCATGGGTGGTCACTAGGGAGGTGAAGGACTGAAAACACGCACATACTCAATAAAAACGAAGCAAGCACCACATACACAACACTGTTTCTCTATTCAACAAAAGACTGGTAGGCTCATATTGGGTGACAGCTGACACTGTTGCCAGCATTCTTTTTAAGAAAGTGAGAGTCAGGAAGCATAAGAACAAACTACCTTGATATTTTCTGAAATTACTGACATTTTACATGAGTCAGCATCCAATAAAAATACATTAATACATGTAAATATATTGTATTTGTATTAATACATTTAAATGTAATGCACACGGAAGTACTGAAATTCTGGATTTGCTATTTGAGAAAGAGAGTTTGGTTCATTCACTCCAAAGACTACACGTCTGAGATTGTTGGTGATGCAGGTCACAGCCTTTAATCTACACCATAGAAAAACCAAGCAGAAATTAAACATCACCTAGGATGGAATCTCACTGCCTAAGCACCCAAAACCCATGCGCTTGGGGGTTACATTTGACTGAACACTTACCTTCAATGCATACGTAGAAGACATGAAAGGGGATGTCAGCACCTGCAACAACACGCTTAAAAAGTTGGTCACCTCAAAGTGGAGAGTGAAACCAACTACATTATGAACTACTGCTACTGTCTTGTGTTACTCCACTGCAGAGTATGTATGTCCAGTATAGGAACAATCAGTTCATGCCAAGAAACTAGACCTAGTTGTAAACAACAGTTGTTGTGAAATAACAGGATGTCTAATGCAAAAGGATACGTACGTACTGGCTGGCATTGCACCACCTGATATCAGAAGAAAGGTGGCAAGCCCAAAAGAAAGATCATGGCAGATGGAAGACCCCAAGCATCCACTTTACGGTCACAAAGAAATAATCAAATGGCTTAAAGCGCAAAAGTTTTTGTTTGGAAATGATGGCTGATAGGACACAACTGAGGTGACAGAAGGAAAGAATATGCACAACCAGATGCCCTGAAATGGACCTGGAACCCAAGGAGGACCTTCTCAGAGTGGCTAATACACACTGGTCAACATGGCAATGCCTGAACCACCTATGCATGCAAACTGGAAGATCAAAAACAAAAGTGGTCAAATGGGGTTATTCTAATGATATGAAAACATGCAAATGTGGTGAAGTACAAACCATGGAGCACCTGCTCATTTGCCGACTCCTTGGTAAGACCTGTATGAAGGTGGACCTTGCTGCAGCAATGGAAAGAGCCATCACTTGAGCATGATTCTGAAAAAACATCTAGTTATGACAAGGACATGAGAAGAAGAAGATTTTAAAGATTTACATAACTTACAGGAGAGTAGGTATTGCAAATATGTCCCCAGACCCGCCAAACTGCAGCTGCCAGCTGGGCAGCACCTGCGCCAACCCCACTCTCTCTTTCACAGCAGGGGCCTTGATCTGCTCCCACCACGCCCCTTCACTCCTCTTCCACCACAACAGACTTACCAGTTGAACGCAGCTCTCCAAGCTGCTGGGCTGTGCTCCTTGCTGCCTACGTGCTGCACTGCAGCTGCGCACATACACAGGGCATTTATCGGGCACATTACTGGCCATATCAGACAAAAAAAGCCAATTTCCAATACAGACAATTGGTTTATATCGGTGACGATCCAATATCAGATGAATGTATCACTGCACCGCTACCAGGTATGTATGAATAGAGGTAGCAGTCTTGAACTAAGCTAATAAGAGTTATAGTGCTGAGATTATGGATAGATAAATATATATGTTAACTACTTTAAAAAGGGATGGGAGGTGCCACTCAAGAGTGACTGAGCTGTTAATATACGATGGTTACTATATTTACTCAAATCCAAGATAAGGGTTTTTTTCTCCCACTCATCATGGAAAAAAGGCCCTCATCTTGGATTTGAGTACTGGAGGGAGAGGAAAGCAGGTGGCTGCTGCAGCTGACTCCATCCCTGAGCCAGTCAGACCCACAGCAGCCACCTGCTCCACCCCTGCCGGCCTTCTGCAGCCTCTTCCCCACCTCACTCCATAACAACTTACTGTCAGGCATGGCTCCAGATCTAGTGGATTCCTTCCTGGGGTATGAAGCCCCAAGAAACCCCTGGCCAATCAGCAGCAGCACCGCTCCAGCTCCAGGATGTTGCTGTGTGGCTGGGCAGGGGCTGCACTTCTTGTGCTCCATGAAGCAGAACTGCATTTAACAGGGAATGAGGGAGGGGGGACAGGAAGAGGAGGAGGTGGCAGAGGCTGTGGGGAATTGGGGGTGCAGAAGGGACAGAGGCTGTGGGAGTGGGGAAAGGGCAGAGGCTGCAGGACAGGCAGGCAACAGGGGGTGCAGATGATGGGGGGAGGGGACTGGCAAGCTACAAGTAGAAGGAGGGAGGGGCAGAGATTAAGGGGGACACCTGCTGCTCCAAACTACCTTACCTCCC
>NW_005842151.1:2186891-2190671 GCF_000455745.1 Alligator sinensis | reverse complement strand
TATATATATATATATACACACACACACACACACACATATATATATACACATACATATGTCTGTGTGTGTATAAAGACAGGGAGAAGCCATCTTGGATTCAGGTAAACATGGAATGTCTACATTCCCCTACAACAAGATAAATTAACCAAGTCACTGGAATTTCAAATGAAACAAAGTTAAAGTTGCAACAGTTTTGCTACACTTGCCTGCATGCTCTTGCAGTGCTACATGATAGTAACATTAAACACTTTATATTGGCATCACTTGATATTGATACACTTATTATGCAACACCCACAGACACACTTGAGTTGTATAATGTGGTTTTTTGTGTGTATGTTTTTTATGTGGGCAAGATGGCCCCTGTGTTTTGGCCATATGCTCAGCACATGGAAAGCTGGGGCCTGTATCTGGGAAAAATATATAAAACCTTCTGGCCTCACTGGCCAGGGGAAACAGGATTCTTCAGGCCAATTGTTTGCGGGAGGAACTGGAGTATGGTGCTCCCTAATGGTACAAGGCTAGAGTGATGTCATGCAAAGGGATACAAGGTGAGCTAAGCTGGTTTGGGGGTGGGAGTTGCTAGAGGCTGCTGAAGAGTGAAGTCTCCTCCAAGGGAGAAAGTTTTCAGAGAACAAAAAGGAAAGCTCAGGTAGAAGGGAGAGAGACATCTTCATCAGCAACTTGGACGAGGGGGTGGAAAGCACACTGTCCAAGTTTGCCGACGACACTAAGATGTGGGGCAAGGTGGACACACTTGAAGGGAGAGATAGGCTGCAAATAGATTTAGACAGGCTACAAAAGTGGGCAGGTGAGAATAGGATGGTGTTCAACATAAACAAATGCAGGGTGCTGCACCTTGGGAGAAGGAATCCACAGCATACATACAGGCTGGGGAGCTCCCCTCTTGAAAGCACAGAGGCAGAAAGGGATCTTGGAGTCATTACTGACTCCAAGATGAACATGAGTCGTCAATGCCAGACCGCAGCCAGCAAGGCCAGCCATACCTTGTCATGCATCCAAAGGTGCATCTCAAGCCGGTTCAGAGAGGTGATACTCCCTCTCTAAGTGACTTTGGTCAGGCCGCAGTTGGAGTACTGTGTCCAGTACCGGGTGCCGCACTTCAAAAGGAATGTGGCCAGCCTGGAGAGGGTTCAGAGGAGGGCCACCCACTTAGTGAGAGGGCAGCAGGACAGGCCCTATAAGGAGAGACTGAGGGACCTGAACCTGTTCAGCCTCAGCAAGAGGAGGCTGAGGGGGGACTTGGTGGCTGCCTACAAACTCATCAAGGGAGATCAACAGCAAATAGGTAGGGCCCTCACCACCTGGGGTAACGAGGAACAATGGTAATAAGCTGATTTTCGTGCCTGTGGCAGGGGGTCAGGCTAGATGATCTGTTCAGGTCCCTCCTGACCCTAGCTACTATCAAACTATGAGAGGGAGAACTGTCCCAGTGCCTGGGAACTCCTCTCTCCTCCTTTTTCTTTCCCTTTTTTGTTTTTGAGGTTTTAAGGGATTAATACTGGGGAAGAGTATTGGTTCCTTGGGTTTGCTGGCCAGGAGTTATGCCTGGCAGTTTAAACACAGTTGAAACCTGGGAGTTTCTAATCCTGTCAGTTTTGGGCTGGGGTTGAGGGTTGCAACTTTCTTCTTCCAGTGGAGTCATGACCCCAAACTAACTGCAACCCAGACCTAGAGAGTAGGCCTGGTCTCTCACCTTGTTTCTTTTGATGGTCCTTTGCTCTAGTCAAGCTGTGTGGTTGGGCCAGCTATACCAATTAATCAACCCGTCTCCTTTTGGAGTATTTCCTGCAGTTTCATTTTAACAGGCCATATAATCCAGCCCAGAAGTTTTGGGGTGCATCTGGAGCCACAGTCACTCCCCACTCCCACATACAGCCTCTCCAGGGGAGCAAAGATTGGCACGCTACCAACCATTCCTTCAAGAGCAATGAGCAGTCCCTTGCACCGCAGAAGAACCCACACTGTCTAGCAGTTTCCCCTGGCACAGCACAACCTATAGACTAGGTCTTGTAGTTAGTAGTGTTTTAAACTACAGTCAATGTTTTTCTCGGTTTTCTGTAATAAATCTGTCTTTTGCAAAGAGGGAGTTTTTGTTTATGTGGGACACCCTAGTAAATCACTTAGTGTTTTCCAGGTGGTCTGGGTAAGGTCTTCAGCAAGGAAAAATGTATTTAATACCCCAAAACTGAACCCAGCCCTTGCTGCTGCCAATCAGTGCCTAGCAGAAAGGTTACAATTATATCTGTTTACACTTTACAATAGGTAATTTCTTTCAAACTTAACTCTGATGCAATGCAACGTAATATAAAGAGCACTTCTCCATAGACCAGTGGTTTTCAACGCATAGAGGTCTGCAGACTATGTTTAAGGGGTCCGCAAAAGATGACTATGATTACGGTATTCACAAGTATGTGAATACCCACACTTACAATTCAAAGGGGTCTGCAGATCCTTTCCAAATTTCTAAAAGGGTCCACACTTCCATTCAACATTTTTTAGGGGTCCATGAAAATGAAAAATGTTGAGAACCACTGGCACAGACTGGCCAAGTCACTAAGAAGAAGGCAGACTTCTCAAATAAGAACTTAGATCAGCAAACCCAAACCTGTAGCATAACCACAGTATACTGTACTCTCAAGCTAAGGAATAAGACAGAATAATGTCATGTACCTTGATCTCTAGAGCAATGTAACTATGAACACCAGGCATAGAGGTGACACTTTTTAGGGAGGGGAAAACAGACAATTCCATGCAGTATAAAGCATGAAGTACCAGTATGAAGACTGGAAATTTTTAAACTCTTACTGTGTGAGAGGAATTCATACTTGCATTGTTTTCAGACATATTTGCCTAGCCTGGGTGGATGTATCCAGATTGGTTTTACGTAGGTATAAAGTATGTGTGCATGTGCTAACATGCATGCATGTGCGCATGCAAGAGGAAAAGAAACAAACAAGCAAAATCCAGATTGGGGATTAGTTTTTCAATACTTTATTACCTATCACTAATATGATATAAAACTTACAATAACATGGTATAAAACTTAAAAGTAAAATATTTAGTAGCTTTTCCCAATACATGAAGTTATCTCCAAACTTAATACTAAAAGTGCTTTGAAAAATACTTCTGAACCTTCATTCAGAATCCTGATCTTGTCCACCACAATGCCAAAGGCTAAAAGGATGCCTGTAAAACAAAACATGCTCTTAACAGAGCAGAAAGGTGATTGAATCAGGACTTACGTGGAGACAACACCAGAAAAAAAGGTAGGCAAACCGTTTTGTTTTTGTAGTAACCTATCTGAAGGAGGAAGCTTTACGACTAGGAATAAGGTTGTATGGGGAGAAAGAATGAGGAACAGAGCTTCTGTTAACTTGTGGGATCTGTTTCAACTGTTGTCATCAGTCACATTTCATGCCAACATGAAATGTACAGCCCTTTCCAAATCTAGCTCTTACTGCAGTTCTCAAGATTCAAACTGAAGTAAATGTAAGATTACAAGCTGCCCTTGTTTCTTCCCCTGGGAGGAACAAGATCAATATGAATTGTGTAAGCCTCAATGTTAATGCTATATGTTGTTATGCAAGAGTACATGGAGAAGCGGGTTCTGTTTTACCAATGGGTCTGCAAAATGCAAGAACTTCCCCATTTAAGCAAAAGGCAACTCTTCTAAATTTATAAATCAGTTAGATTTCACTTCCCTACCAGTCCCAAGAGCAGCAAGATTGGGAGAGTAAAACAGGAAACAAGACACTGC
>NW_005842151.1:2139190-2186860 GCF_000455745.1 Alligator sinensis | reverse complement strand
AAAGAGATTTTTTTCAATTAGGGATTATGGTGTTTTGTTTGGAAGATCTAAAATCTTGTATTCAAAGGTTTAGAAGTACCCATTAATGTCTCTCCTTACCTGGAGGGAGTATTTCTCACATGGAATTTTCTAGCTATTTCACTCAGATTTGGACCAGACAGGCGATTTTTGTCAAAGAGTACAAATGTAATATTTTGGAACATAGCCAGGGAAGATATCTTTTAGTAAAAGTATTGAGAGACATTTGGTCAGCAGCCTCAAAAAGATATGCATGTATTCTACAGCACAAAGAAGGCAGATAAAATTAAGATAATGGCAAACTACAATATTTCTGAATTCTGAAGAAAATTAAAATTTAAATGGCATCCTCCTCTTGGAAACAAATGTACAATTAGAGAGAATTGTTGGGATAAAAATTTAAGAAGAGAGTTTTGTTTCTCCTCAGACAACATAGCATCTCAAAAACAAAAAGCCTCAGTCATAATTTCCTCCCACATACTCCCACACCAAAGTTACAACAAAACACCAAGACAGCAGCATGTACAGCTGACTGCACTATTACAAAGATATTTTATTGAGGTACATAATAAAATAAAAACACCTCATGCTTTGTGTGTTAACAAAAATTTCTTCAGTAAAAACAGAACAACAAAATACTAGAAAAAGATGCAATAAAAAACAATCATATACTGGTTAAAACAGTGGTTATCAACTTGACTCTAGACGTGCCTCAAAAAAATGCCAGCTCCTAGCTTGCACTTATTTTTTGACTATGGAAAAATAATACAAGAATTCTTTTATTGCAAAGAGCTCAGAAAAACCATAACAGGTCACAACGTTTTTAACACTATGGAAGATTTCTTACCGGAAATCGTTGGGTTTATCTTGTGAATCACAGGTAGTCATTTGCATATCTAATAGTGCTAATACTTTATGGCACACTGTTGCGCCCTTAAAAGGATCTCATGCCATGACACCCTAGTTGAGAATCACTGGGCTAAAAGCTACTTTTGGTTGACTGACTAGATAATTTCCATCTAATTACTACATTGTCACAGACCTAAAAGGCTCATGGGGTGTCTTGCATGATTTAAATCAAAAAAGATTTCTGCTCTGGCCAACACACACCTTTCAGGGGGCAAAAATGCATAGTGTTGACCCCCCACAAGCATCTAAGAGGAGACATACATGAGTAGCCAGATAAGCAATAGCACTTAAACCTGCCTTGAGAGCACTGTTTTTGTTTTGAGTCTCCCTGGATACAGAGGACGTTGGAGTCCCCCAGCCAGGAGGATGAATAAAGACAGGGGAACGTGCAGGAGGTTCTACCAGAGGTGTTAGAGATGGAAGTTTTTTAACCTGGGCCTGAATCCTTGAATTTAAGGTGCTGGGTAAGAACAGGTTATTATTCTGATATTTTTCTGCTGTCTGTTTATTCTTTTCCTCTGTCTGTATATCTTCAAATGCAGTTTCTGATTTCTTATGCTGGTTCTTGCTTTTTGTTATCTTCTTACCCACTTATTTATTGTTAGTGTTAACTGTGATTGCAGAGCACCTGATGATACAGGCTTGCCCATTCTATGGAAAGGGGGATCCATCTTTTCTGACTGCAGGTCCAGCAAGGATGCAATTCTTTTAGCTGGCACTAAGCCTTCTGCTAAGAGTTGAACTGACCTTGGAGAGACCAGTAAGGCTGATGCACCAGAAGCCAGGGAGCTGGCCCCAATACATGTCAGCTGTTTCTCCGTGGCCAAGCAACAGGCGGCAGGCAGGAACCTGGGGCAGAGGAGCACCCCAAAAGCGTGATGCACCAGAAGTGTGTCTCAGGTACAGCCAAGCCACATCTGTGGTCAAGGCGTGTCACATACACCTTGTATTATACGCCATAGTATTATGTCTTCTTATACTTGCTAAATTTCATAATCTTATTCTTATGCTTGGAGAAAAATGTTTTAATTTCATTTTTCATAGTTATCTTCAAGTATGCTATATAATGCACATGATCACACCAGGTATGCTATTAAATTTTACTTTGAGTGACTTAAGAGCCAAAGTCCCTTCCTAACAACTGATAGGAACTTTGAATTACAACAGAATGTGTGTGTCAATGAGACATGGGCTCTTCAATGTTTAACTCAACTTTGAAAAATAGGACCTAGGGCTCCAAAACATGGAAATGCTTATAAAAATGTTAACCATGTCTTGCATGAATCATTCAATTTACTATTTTTTAAATAAATTTCAGACATCATAAAACCTTTTCAAAAGTAGTTTTACAATGACTTCAGTGGGCTTTGAACTAATAACAATTACTTTGTGGTAAATAATGATTGGTATTTAGTGAAATCTATTTAACAAAACTCTGTATACAAAATTTTGTGAGAAACCAAGTTCTGTACAGAAGTTCTGGTGAAAAATAAGTGAACAGATGGTCTGAAATTGCACCCAAAAAGCAATAGTAACTTAGACATTTTAAAGAGCTTCGGCTTCATTGTTTATTCCATTACATAAATTTAGAGAAGGATTTTGATAAGGAAAGGAAAGCTTACTACCCTTTATAATTGAAAGGGAAGCTTACTACCCTTTATAGTTCACTAATTTATGTATGTATTTTAAAACCCAGGGTTTTACATTACAATAAAACAAACTAATTTGTTTCATTATTTGTTTTAAATACCAGACACGACCAAATACCCCATGTGAAGACATACAACCACTCAATATGACAGAATTTCAGCTTGAACTAATTCAGGGCTGTCCAACTTCTGAGCAGCTGGGAGTCAGGGGTCGCAGCATGTCCTTAGGCCATATGTTGCGTGGGATGCATAGGCTCCCTCTGCCCCATGCACAGGCAGCACAGGATTCCTCCCCTCCCCTCCTTTGTGTGGGCTCCCTGGACCCCCATATACTATGCTGGCTCACCCCCAAGACATGGGCAGGCAGCAGAAGCTGGAGGAGGGAGAGGAATGTCAGAAACTCCAACAGCAACAGCAGCAGTTGTGAGAGGAGCATCATCCAGGCAGAAGCCTGAGGACTGAGTGTTAACCCCTTGCAGTCACATGTAGTTTGCAGGCTACCAGTTGGACACCCCTGAGCTAACTAAACCTCTTCAAAGGAAGGGCTGTGTGGCACATTTAATTTGCATTGACAAAATGACTAAACAAAACACAAACTGTTAATGCAGAGTCAAGGTTGCTTTGTGGTGTCTCATGCCCTTCCAGAACATCACTTTCCATTAGAACAGAGTCTCTGAAGACCAGATAATGAAGAGCAAAAGGTATGCACCATTGTAACTTTAATTTTAGCCCACTGGAGCTTGCGATAGCCATTGGGAATTAACCATATGATCTCCTACCATATTCACTGTGTTAAGTGTAGCTATATTATATGATGGGAAACTGACTAGAGTAGCTTGACACAATTCTAATTATGATATGAGGCGATGTGGGTCTCACTGCTTCTCACTCTGTGTGTGCAACCAAGGGAAAGGGTACACCTTGTTTCAGTGCTCACTTCATAGGTTGTCTGTAGTCTGAGGTGCTCTTCTTGCCGTGGGACTGACCGCAGTGCAGTGAAATACCTATCTATACAGGCAAAGCAGCACTGTGCTGAGAGACACCACACCTGTTCTGCACATATTAGCTCCTGAACGGACATAGCATAGCCACAATACTGTTGCTCCATAGAAGAAATTAGTGCCATACACAAAGCACCACACTACTGAAGAAGGCAGGGTGCAAGTAAGTGTTCTCTGGTTTAAGACTGCATTAACATGTACCTTAAACTCTCCATTTCCTGATTTTCAGAGGTTTAAGTATCACTTGACTTGGCATTAGGAGAGAGCAAGGAACTCCACAGAGCAACAATAAACAAAGACAAAAAACCCTAGGAAATCCACTGAGGAAAATAACATTTGCTAACAAAGAGAAATGTCTTTTGTAGGAATTGGGGTATAGGTTGTAGCCGTGTTCATCTAAGGACATAGGCAGACAAGGTTCTTTGGTCAAATCTGATATCTTTTATTAGACCAACTCAAATAGTTGTAAAAATTCTTCTTTACAAGCTTTCGGGTATGAATACCCTTCATCAGGCAGAGGAAGCATCTGCCATTGGTGTGTGCTCTTCCTGGATGGAAGGAATAGTAAAGAAGCCAGAAGGCTGGTAAGCATGTAAGAAAGCCAGTAAGTGCTTCCTCAGCCTGACAAAGGGTATTCATACCCAAAAGTTTGCAGAGAAGAATCTTTCCAACTATCTGAGTTGGTCTATTAAGAGAGATCAGATTTACCCAAAGAACCGTATCTGCCTTTGTAAGAGTTAGCAGCCATTAAAATAACTGTTTTTATCACAAAGGTCTGAATGGGACACTACAGTGGCTAGGTAATAATAGTACCTAGATCTTACTTAACATTTTGTATCAGATGATAACAGAACTTAACAAAAAGTGATCCATGCAATTATCTCCATTTTAGATATTAGGAAATGAAGGCACAGATCCACAGACCAGTGGCAGAGCTAGAGTATACCTATAAGAGTCTGTGCCCTGGGTGGTGGCAGGGGCAGGCCAGGTGCAACTGTTGGTCTTGCAACCCCTCTAAGTAGGCGCCCGAGTCTGGTACCCCAGTCACCCAACCCTTTTTACACTACTGGAGCTAGGCAAAGACTTCTGAGACCCAGTACTTCTGCACTTGGCTATGTGGTTACAAATGATTCCCAAGTGCTTCTTCCCACTCCCACCATTCTCTGCCATATTCCCAGTTCACTATCCCCTTATCTTATTAAGCTATTAGCACATAAAAAGTGCTTCTGCCTGGGTGCCCTCTGCTGCTTCTGCTAACACATACCACTAGCATCTGCCTACTGGAAGGCAACACACTTCCTTGATCACAGCTCAGACTGCACACTGAGCTAAAGCCCATGCTCCCAAGATGACTCCTCCAGTCAGAATCCTACCCCTTCTTTATTCAAACTCCTGCAAACAGGACCCTGGCCAAAGTAGTCTGAACCACCCCCACTACTATCCCCTCATTAAAGCCACCCCCCACCTTTCATCTACATAGAGGAGGTGGGTATCTTAATTTTATATTTCTTAGCTTTATGCTGATTAATGTATTACCTTCAGGGTTCCAGTTAAAATGTGGGCAGAGAAGTGGACACAGTCACCTAGAGAAGCAGGGCCCAGGGCACTGATAAAGCGGGAAATTACATTATTGGCTATCCATGGTTTTTTGGTCACTGTAGCCGATAATTATGGCTGCAAGCCTAGAACACGCACAGCCCAAACCCATGGCAGACTACAGGTCCCAGCGAGTAGTGGGAGCGGGTGCCGGGAAGTGGTCACAGGGTGCCATACTCAGCTGCAAAGGGATGTTACTGACTCCTGCTGCTGCTGCCGCTGCCATGGCAATGCCATGCATGCAGCAGGGGCCTGAGCACCAGAGCTGCTGCAGAGACACTGGGCTGCACGCAGGTGGGGTAAAGTGCCACACAAGAGACGTTCCACTCCACCAGGCACTGGGCATCTTTGCAAAAGTGGCTCCTCCCCAACAGCCACAGGAACATGGCTGCATGGGACCCACTGGTGCTGACGCAGTGGCATGCTCTGGGGCTCCAAATGTGCCCAGCACCACTGTCCGCACAAAGGTCTGCCCCACTTACCCGGGATGGTAATACGGGCTTCACAGGAAGTAGGGCAACATGGTGAGGAAGGGGGTAGCGTGCATGGGAATAGGGGGGGAGGTGTGATAAAATAAAACAAAAAAATTGTTTTTTTATGTCAATAGTTTAAAATGCCTTGCACTATTACTAAATATCAGTTAAAAGTTTGGCATCAGTTGATATGGTTGGTTAATCATCAAGTATTGGTATCAGCCAAGAAAATCTTTATCGATGCACCCTACCTACAACCTAATGTCCCACCTTCCAATATCTCACTTCATACCTCCTATTCTACACCTCACATCCTCAACACCTCCCCGACCAAACACCTTTCTCCTCTCCCTTACTACCCATTAATCTCTTTTCCCAAAATCACCGTGTCCCTAAAACTCTCATATAAATCCCCAGTTCCTCCTAGTAAGCACTGTAGTCTATATAAGTGTTCAGAGAGTTGAACTCCTGTTATGTTTTCAATATTTCTTCCCAAAGGGGCAATGGGCACGATACAAGCGCTGGGATACATGTAAAGATCATTGCGGACAATGGTCATAGGAATATCTTGATCCATGCTTCTGCAAACAAAAGAGTCTCAAGAATCTGTCAGTTTATGAAATGCTGTTTTTTCCTCAGGGGATTATCTTAAAAAAGCTTTTGCTCAAACACCCCATATTTGGATCAATAACACTATACATATATTCCTGAATTTCAAGTACAAAGCACATCAAGTTTCAAGACAATCCAGGTAAGCATGTGGACTTCAGAGCATTCAAGAGAGTCATTTTTAAACAGTAATGGCCTCTCAACCTAAATTAGGGGAAGTGGGCATTCCCGTATACCAGTGGTACTCAACTTTCAGCCCAGGGTCCAGAAATATGGTAGCAGAGGCACGGTGTCAGCATTACTTGCCACAGCTTGCAGAGCTGCAAGACTGAATGCTGCCATCATTCCCCCACTGTCAAATTTCTGGACCCATGGGGAGCCCATGGGTCCATGAGCAATTGGATGACATGACTGTGGGTTAGACAGTGCCGGTAAATGAAGTTGGACAGAACACGGAGTCAGGCCGTGGCCAGATCCAGCACATGGGGCCAACTCAACAGGTGAGGTCACACTTGGCACACAGGCCAGGCTGGTGTGCCAGACTGCACCCACAGACTGACCCCCCCACACTAGATCAGGCATGCAGTTCAGCCCTGCACCAACCCCATTATGGATCAGGGCCACAGTCCAACCCCATGCCACTCATCTGGCTACAGGGCAGAAGGTTGAGCACTACTGCCTCATACTGTGAGCTGTTTACACTGAGAAAATGTGTTTTAGAATTCCTGTTCAAGTTACATGTAATCATTAGTTTCATGGTGTCCTCAAAACCTCCATTTGCGTACATCAGGAACCACCATAATTTGCTACAACTGACAATATCCTGAAAGAGACATTCAGGTCAGGAATAATACATCAGACCTACTAATGCTACACAGAAAGTCTTAGAGTGCAATCAGCTTCAGGAGAAGAAATATTTTAGTAAATTCAAAGTTTCTCTCTAAAATTAGATCTTTAGGTATACTTTTCATGATGCAACAGAAAAGCAGTAGATTAGGAATAACTATAAGGAGCACATTTCAGTACAGTCTTAGGAAAACATGTCTGCCAACCCTTTTGATGAGATAAAAAAAATTATAATCCTCATTTCCTCTACAGATCAACTCAGATCTCTGGAGATGAAACTCTGCTTTAACCTCACATTTCATTAGTTACTGTCTCAGAGGGAGTTCTTACAAAACTGTTTAACTACAAATAAATATCATGAAAATTAAAGTTTAATCACTAATCACTAAATGCACACATAGGTAATAACATGACATCTTTTTATGAATGATTTTACAAAAACATTTACTTTGGGAGCAGTACAAGCTTAGGAGCTAAGCTAAACAGAAATGTCAGACTGACAGTTAAGATGAGAATTAAACTGTTCCTCCTCCTATTGAAGTCCACTGCGAAACACATTCCTCAGCAATGTAAAGAATGCCATAGACTATCACACAATTAGCAAAATGCATATTCACAATTCCTATGTGATCAGTGACTTCCCATTTAAGCTAGAAACAGATGTCACCAAATCAAACAGATCAGCGGTACTGGGATATGTCCTTGATCTTGTGGGACAATGGGCGATATGTTCCCATTTCCAGAGAGCCACCCCAGCAATCTCCAGGGTTCCCAGAGATAGCCAGGGGCAAGTCTCTGAAAGCGGGGAAGGTTGGGATGGGACACTCAAGTGTGATATATAGTCACAGGGCTGGGGACATCAATCAGCTGACTGTCAGTCTCAGCCCTGAAACCACACTGGAGTGTCCTGGCTTTCCCTGCTTCCAGAGATGTGCTCCCCAGGATCTCCAGGATGCTTCTCTGGAAACAGGGAAAGTTGGGGTTCCCTGCTTGCAGCGACATGCCTCTGGCAATCTCTGGAGTGAACCTCTAGAAGCAGAGAACCCAGAGCTGCATCTCTGGAAGTGGGGGAAAGCTGGACAGGCTTCTGCATAGGAATTCTACAGGTGCACAGGACCAGGTCCCTCAAGCCCAGAGAGCACCTGCCTGGGACAACAGGAGAGTACAGGCAGCTCAGAGCTGCCTGTGCTCTCCCACCATGAAGCAAATAGACATCTGCCACAATAAAGCAGCACAATGTATTACTACCTTTTTTCGTGTCAAAGGTAAGGACATCTAATTTGCTCTCGCTCTGTGCCACCATAAAAATTTTAAGGCAGCACAAAAGCAATGAAAGGCAACATCTATTTCTACCCTCACTGTCCTGCCTGATGGTTTAGTTAAAAAAAAAAAAAAACTTTAAAGGATCCAAAGAATCAGACATCCACATTCATTTGAATAATATTCATTAGGATTAGCATTCATTTGATCTCCAAATCCTTTGTCAGAAGACTTATTTCTCAATGAGCTATAATTCAATCCATATTTACAAAGATTACACTAAAAATATAAGTTAAACAGAAACATATGACAAAGCTGGCAAAAAGCAGGTACTTTGGGAAATATGCACTTAAGAATTAATCATGTCTAACAAGTGTTTTGTGAAGTAGATACCCTTAAAACAATTTAATCTCCCAGATTAACTATACAGTTTTATGAAATAGATATCCTTGCAGATTAAATACAAGAGTTGATTTTAAAGGTTTTTCTCCCATTTTAAAGCAAGTGAAACGTCACAAATGCTTCTGCAGAACTACAAATAGCGCTGATACTTAGTAAATCTCTACAAGTGCTCTTCTGATAGCTAAAGTTTATATCTATACTGAAGACTTCTGTCAACATAGTTCTCTGTCTGTCAAGGGTAACAATGTGTGATCTCTGCTAGACACAGCTAGCTGACAGAAGCCCCTAATACAGATGCAGTTCTAATCAGCAAAACTGGCCTTTTACTATTATACTTTATTTTGCTAGGATGAATATGTAGGGGATAAGAGATGGGAAAGATGGTAAGAGACCAGTGAAAGCATAATTTTGAAAATATAAACTGTGTCCACCCTAGCTGCATTTTCCCAGTAAAGTATAGACCAAAATCCCTGTACAGGTACTGTGCTCCTAGTTCATACATATATGGCCTAATTCAGTGGTTTTCAAACTTTTTTGATTGCATGCCCCTTCCCCTACAAAATACTGCTGCTCATATCCCCTACATCCAATGCATCTCTGCATGTTCATTCCTTCAGAAGAAGGTCAACACAGACATCACCAATGCACAACACTGTTTTTTGATTGGTTCTGACCCACCAATTATATTATTAAAATACAGACACATACCCTAGTTGGAAAACCATGGGCCCAGTTAAATTTAATGCTAAAGTAAGGTATGACCATTTTCAGGTTAATTTCACAATAGCACAGCAATTTGTGTACTGCGTTATGTATATATATCCCCAGCCTAGACAGACAGACATTTATATGCAGCATTCATGAATATATAACAAACAGCGGTGTAAGATGAAGTGAAAACAAAAGAAAGCAAAGCAGTATTCAAAACATTCATTTACTTACTTCCCATATTGTTAATGCCACAACAATTTAAACAAGAATTAAAATCACTTAATATTCTTGTTCCTAATTAAACTTCAAGACTAGGGACAGACATTACACAAAAACTGGTTTAAGTGATCAGAAACTGGTTTAAACCCGTAAAAGAACATAAGTTCAATGAACGTAAACCAGTTTCAAAATGGCTGAAATGCATTTACAGGTCAGCTGGTAAAATGTTCCTTCCTTTGAAAAAGCTGTTTAAGAAGAGCTTGAACTAATATGAGAGGTTTTTGTTTTGTTGACGAGCTAATAAACACTGTATTATCAGCTCCCTGCTGACTCCCTCCTCTGTCAGAGTTTGCAGACAGTATGAAGAAGAAGAGAGAGGGAGATTGAAAAGCTCAGTATCATCAAAAGATGCATGCACTGCACACACACCCTTTGCCTCGGAGTGCTAGCCTGGAGCTGGGGTCTAACAACACTCCAGCCCCTTGAGCAGCAAGCAGGGAAAAGCCTGAGATGATGCAGGCCAGGGTGGGGGTTTACACCTCTTCCTAATCAGAGCGTCCTGCCCCTCAGCTCATCACTGTGGAAGCAAAGGCAGAGCTGCTCTAGTGCCCCTTTTGCTTCTAGCCTGAGCCACTGGAGGCATGTGCCTGCATTTCAGTCCAGAGGGAATGTCTGTATGGTTGCAAACTGGTTCAGCGTAGGCAGGTTAGACTAACCTTCAAAGATTGAATCCACTCAGGCTTTTTGAATTCCTGTCCCTAGTCCAAGCGAGGTGACAATGAAAGCTAATAATGAGAAACAGAAAATGCACGGTATAGTTTAACATCAGGTCCAAGAAACCACTCACAGTACTGGAAACATTACAAAAATATATATACTGCACTCAGGTGTTAGTCAGTCATTTCCAGACTTAATCATCTGTTTCCAGGAACATACTATAAAACTTTCAGAAAAAGATAACCTATTTCAGAAAGAGACAGTGGATACTTATTAAGAGCAAACTTGTCAACTGCTATACCACACTCAGGGATGTCTTCCTTCCTTTGTTGTGTCCTTGTGACTGGATATTTAGCAGAATTCGCAGATTTGCTGAAATCTAACAGGACCGTGCATCATAAGCAGTTTTACTATGGCCTCAAACTTGTGATCTCTGGGCTGTCAACTGTGTAACTCAGGGAGGGGGGGGCTCAGGTATTCAATCCAAAAAAGAGAGTATGCAGTACCACAGTTTTGGGGGATTTTAATTATATCCTATTCTGCCTAGAATCACCCCAACTTCAGTGTTCTGGGGCATACAATCTCCACTGACTAACACAAATCAGAAATCAGGATATGTTTTGGTGTAATGATACCTTCTCTCTTGGGTTGACAATCACAGGATATAATAATCAGTGTTAGGTTTGAAAATGAGTTCTTGGATCCTATTACCGAAGTTAAGAGACTATTTCATCTATTGATTTTAAAACTCCTTCCCTTGTTCATTTGCTATAATCCAAAAATGGCTTCTGATAGTATTCTTATATTATATTACAGCCTGACTAAAACCATACTGTACTACAACACACCTCTGCTACCTATAGTCCTTTTTCTGAACATTGGAATTACTCTGTCCCACAGCTGAGGATTACTTTTTGCTGTAAAGATTTTATCCATTCAGCTGTTCATTATCTTATTTTACATAACTTGGTTACATCTGCCAGTTTAGCATTTCTATTTTTTTTGTTGTCTATTATTATTTTACCATTGTCCTTTCTCCATTATTTCACGTTCAAGCACCCATGTATCTGTTTTGTACTTTTCTATCCTTCAAAGTTTTAATTTAGTGATATACAGCAGGACCTTTCATGAAAATCAGCTTAAGTACTTAAAATATACTGCATTATCTCACATATAACCTGTATCTTTTCCCCAAAAACCAGATGGGGAAAACTGGGGTGTACATTATATATGAGGAAAAAGGATTCCCAAGGGTCTGCAAATATGATTGGGAAGCAGGGGGCAATGGGATGGGACTAGAGCAGCAATAGCATTAATTGCTGTAGCTCTGGGAGCCATGGCAATTAACACTGCCACTGCTCTCCCCACCCAAAACACCACAAAATTCTGGGACCCACAGAGAGCTCCCTCTCCATCCACGCACCAGAGTGGGCCAGCACAAGGGGTTGGTCCTCAGGCAGATCTGTGCACAGTGACCAACCCGACATACAACCCCAGACTTGGGGTGCTGGGTCCAACCCCACATGCTGGCTCCAGAGCCACAGGCTAAATCTAGTACCACACAATGGCTCCAAGCTCGACTGCTAGGTCAGACCCAGCACCTGTTTTCCAGAGCCAGTGTGCAGTGCCAGACCTGATGTGTCGCCCCAAACCCACCAGACCAGGTCAGTCCGTGAGTCTCATCCAATGCCCTTTTTTCTTTATTCAGGCTCTCCTTCAAAAATCATGGTGTGTACTACATATTGAGCTATGCTATAGGCAAAATACATAGCATTCATTTCAACTGTGCGCCTTGTACTTAGAATTATAGAAAAGTAGGGCTGGAAAGGTCCTCCAGAGGTCATCTAGTCCAGCACCCAACAAGAAGCAGATTCATCCCTATGTAAACCATCCTATACAAAATCCTATTAGTAAGTTTAGACAATCAGCCCTGACACAACCACAAAGCATAACACCCTAACCTAAGCAGAGGGCCCAATAATAAAATATATTTGAGAGATTCTAGGAAGACGGTGACACCCCTCACTACAGAGGAAGGCAGAAAACCCCAGAGTCTGTACCAATCTAATCATGCAGGCAAACCAGAAACCTGTTGTCTTGTTTCAAACATTGAGAGAGAGGCAACTCTTGCTCTGTGCCTCTCCCCCAGCACCATAACCTGCCCTCTCCCCTCTGCACTCCTCTCCTGGAGTTAACACTCTTTGTGGCTCCTCTCTCATTAGCCGGTATCAGTTTCAGCTGGCTCCCAGCCAGGCAGACTATTAGGACATTTTTACACGTGCTCCAAAGGTGGGTGGGGGCTTTTAAATTACAGCAGCTCTGAGAGTGCCTTTAATTATAGCACCTGCAGCATTTCGTGTATTAGCGTCCTGGTGCTTCAAAATGGCAGCAGGAGCACTTTAGCTTGCATGCTCCAGCAGACTCTGTTAAATCAAGACTGTTGCTCTGACACTAATTACAGCACGTCAGAGCAGCCTCTGGACACATCTATAGGCACTCTTTGTTGCTGACAACTTGCAGCGCTGTTCTAAATCCATAAGGGACCAAGCTCCTCCTTATACCACCCTCAGATATTTGAGGATTGTTATCAAATCCCCTCTCAGGCTTCTCTTTTCCAGACAATGCAAACCTAGTTCCTCTAACCTTTTCTTGCAAGTCACATTTCCTAATAAACTCAGTTCCTCTAAACTTTTCTCATAAATCAGATTACCCTAGGCCTTTAAATAATTTTTATTGCTCTCCACTAAATTCTTTCCAATTTTTGCAAAGCTTCCTTGTAGCCCAGTGCCCAACACTATTGTGTCCAGTTTTTAACAGAGTAGAAGAACCACTTCCCTTGAATTGCAAGTTACAGTCCTGTTAGTACTGGCCAGTATTCTGTTGGATTTTTTTGGTGGGGGGTGACAAGAGTACACTTGTGGCTCATATGCAACTTTTGGTCTACTAAAACCCTTCAGACGGCTTCTGCAGTTCTGCAGCATAACTAGTCCTTCTCCAGTCTGCATTTGTGCATGTTGCTTGTTTCATCCTGAAGTGCAGAAATGTACTGGGCTGCACCCATACCACAAGGCTTCTCATAGGCCAGACCTCCCAAATCCAGATCCTGTGGAGCTTCTCACCGCAGCTCCCAAAGCCACTGGGTCAGCAGCAGCAGTAAAGATATTAACCTCACAGCTGCTCAAATTCCATCGCTACATCCACCAGAGCTACTGTGCTGGTATAAGCACCAGCCACAGAGTTAATACCACCACCCAAACCCCATTATCAAATGCTGAATATTTTAGCCACCAGCGACCATCAAAAACACTATTTGGCAGTGGTATTTGCCCCCAGAATCTGGCAGAGCTGCCACATTAGCTCCAGCAGCTGCAGTAACAGGAGTTGAGCAACCATGGTGTTAACCTCTTGACTGCTGGTGGGGGATTGAGCAGTGGCACTAACTCCTTGGCTGCTGGCAGGAGTTAAGCAGCAGTAGTGTTAACTTCTTTGCTGCTGGCAGTGTCATAGGTATGATCTAGACATGTATGGGGGTGGCGGAGATCAAGATTCAGAAGCAGACGCCACTGATAAGGGTCACAATACTGGCTGTCAGACTGAGTCTAATATATTAAGCCAGGGGTTGAAGCGGGCCCAAGGTCAAGGCATAGCCAGAGGTCAGAAGCCAGGGAATCCAATATGCAAGAGAAGGTAAGCAGGAGCAAGGCACTGGGGTCTAAGGAAGTGGGGAAGCTGGAAGCAGGGCATAAGGATCCAAGGCAGAGGTGAGACGGGAACAAGGAACAGTTCAGAGCCAGGGACACAAGCCAAGCATTCAACTGCAGAGTCAGCATCAAAACAGTAGCAGGGATCCAAGCCAAAAGGCTCAAGACAGAAGCAGGAATACAGGAACCAGACAAGGAAGCTCATAGCAGGAGTACTAAGAGTACTGTTGCAGAAACAAGGCCCTGAAGTCAGTTGGAGTCAGTGGGAAGTCATTTTAGTGCCTTCCCATCAGGGCCTTATGGTTCCATTGGTCCTCTCAGGTCACCTGTTCTCATATTAGAAACCTTACGGGCAGGCACAGGCTGAGCTGGAGCAGATACATGATAGTCTTCTGGTGGTGCCACAGCCTGGTCATCTTCCTGTAGACACCATGGATTGGGTTTCATACCCTAGGGGCCCTGACAAGCAACCACGGCCAGAAGCATGGGGGGGCCAGATCCATCCCAAGGTGCATAAAAGTTTGACATGCCTCCTCCAAGGATATGAAACTCCGCTCCTACTGGTGTTATTTTCAAATATGCCAAGTATACACTCAATCCCATCTTCCAAATTAGAAAATGAAAATATTGAATAGGACCAGATCCAGGACAGATGTTTGGGTACCCCACTCAATACCACCTTCCAGTTAGGCACTGGGCCATTGTGGACTATTCTTTGAACATAACAATGTATCTGCCTTAAAGTGTATGCATCCTTCTGTGTGTGTATATACATACAAGTGTGTGTGTCTGTGGTCTTCCTTTTTCCAAACGTTTCAAAACTTATTCCAAATATGGTTTCTTTGGTTTTTGAGATGTATTATTTTAGTACAAGTCCCAGTAATGGACGGGTTTTGTTCTGTATTAGTGTATAAACTCAGATCAGAATAGATTTGGTAGATTTAGAAAAGTAGATTAAATTTAATGTTTTTCCTGTTTCACATATATGGGACATGACTTTTTATATTCATGTACAATAGATAATTAGAATGTACATTGCTAGGACTGGAAAATATTAGTAGAGTTGTGGGTCATTAATCAATGGGAAGGCACTTCTTACACTTCCTGTATTCCTGTGAGAGTGGTAACAGTTCCCTCATTTCTCTTAGGATGGGTAGTCTCTGTTTGTCCCCTGATTTGTGCTACATTCTGGTCTGCAAGTATAGATATATCATATTAATAACACTTACAGCTCTATGTATGCAGAATACTGAACAAATATTAACTAAAGATGCTAATTAATACTGTGCAGAATAACAAATACGTTCATTTGTCATAGTAGCTTTATTTATTTTAAGTTTAGAAATTTTGATAGCCTCATAGAAGCATGATCATTATATAGCTTTGACCTCAACATAAATAACTCGGTAGTGTGTACACACACACACACACACACACACACACACACACACACACACACACACTTCCATGCTGCCTCCTCTTTAAACTACAGTGTAGTGGAGGGTATGTCATAAGAAGTGAAGCGAACAACAAGCCTTCTCCTGATCTGTACAAATTCCATACGTTCTAGTTATGTCATAGGTGTGGGCCATATTCTGCTCTCAGTTATTCCATGTACATCTAGGACAACTGCTGTCATTAACCATAGAATTTGCCATGCAACAGGCTGTAAAGCCCTTACAACATTCCAACCTCATACTCGATGAACCTGAAAAAACCAATCAACTCTCAAATATTATCAATTTCTCCATGCACACACTTAGCAAAACAGAAAAAAACCTGTCCTCTCTAAAGGCCTTAATTTCTGTCTGGAAAAATACCCTAATAATATACTACAATGCGGAGAACTAGAAGAATTTTTCAGATGTCTCCATCTCAAAGTATATTTCCACAACCAAAATGAATCCACTTCCAACACCACTTCATGCTTTGACGCTATCAAGGAAAAAACAAACAAATATCACATTGGACAACCCACAGTGGACAAAATTCAAACCTGGACACCTATATTGACTGGTTTCGGGAAAGAATGAACAATCAACAACAAATGCCACCACAACAGCCTCCCCCTCTCAGTGAGAAGAGCCATAGAATCACCAAATAGTAATAAAACCAGCAGATAAAGGAGGAGCTATAGTTATCCCTAACCATGAAGACTAGATAAAAGAACCCAGCAGACAACTCTGACACCACCTACTACAAAAAACTAGAGGAAGATCCAACTCCACTTTTCACCTTAAAAGATGCCACCACAACAGCCTCCCCCTCTCAGTGAGAAGAGCCATAGAATCACCAAATAGTAATAAAACCAGCAGATAAAGGAGGAGCTATAGTTATCCCTAACCATGAAGACTAGATAAAAGAACCCAGCAGACAACTCTGACACCACCTACTACAAAAAACTAGAGGAAGATCCAACTCCACTTTTCACCTTAAAAGTCAAAACCACCATCAAATCATTTCCATCTGAACAAGAAAAACTACAGAATTTGATCACCCCACTACCCAACTCAGGGACTTTTTACATGCTCCTTAAAATCCACAGTCAAGGAAACCCAAGCAGACCTAAAATATCCAACCATGGAACCCTAACTGAAGAAATATCAGGTTTCCAAGGAAGCTCATAGCAGGAGTACTAAGAGTACTGTTGCAGAAACAAGGCCCTGAAGTCAGTTGGAGTCAGTGGGAAGTCATTTTAGTGCCTTCCCATCAGGGCCTTATGGTTCCATTGGTCCTCTCAGGTCACCTGTTCTCATATTAGAAACCTTACGGGCAGGCACAGGCTGAGCTGGAGCAGATACATGATAGTCTTCTGGTGGTGCCACAGCCTGGTCATCTTCCTGTAGACACCATGGATTGGGTTTCATACCCTAGGGGCCCTGACAAGCAACCACGGCCAGAAGCATGGGGGGGCCAGATCCATCCCAAGGTGCATAAAAGTTTGACATGCCTCCTCCAAGGATATGAAACTCCGCTCCTACTGGTGTTATTTTCAAATATGCCAAGTATACACTCAATCCCATCTTCCAAATTAGAAAATGAAAATATTGAATAGGACCAGATCCAGGACAGATGTTTGGGTACCCCACTCAATACCACCTTCCAGTTAGGCACTGGGCCATTGTGGACTATTCTTTGAACATAACAATGTATCTGCCTTAAAGTGTATGCATCCTTCTGTGTGTGTATATACATACAAGTGTGTGTGTCTGTGGTCTTCCTTTTTCCAAACGTTTCAAAACTTATTCCAAATATGGTTTCTTTGGTTTTTGAGATGTATTATTTTAGTACAAGTCCCAGTAATGGACGGGTTTTGTTCTGTATTAGTGTATAAACTCAGATCAGAATAGATTTGGTAGATTTAGAAAAGTAGATTAAATTTAATGTTTTTCCTGTTTCACATATATGGGACATGACTTTTTATATTCATGTACAATAGATAATTAGAATGTACATTGCTAGGACTGGAAAATATTAGTAGAGTTGTGGGTCATTAATCAATGGGAAGGCACTTCTTACACTTCCTGTATTCCTGTGAGAGTGGTAACAGTTCCCTCATTTCTCTTAGGATGGGTAGTCTCTGTTTGTCCCCTGATTTGTGCTACATTCTGGTCTGCAAGTATAGATATATCATATTAATAACACTTACAGCTCTATGTATGCAGAATACTGAACAAATATTAACTAAAGATGCTAATTAATACTGTGCAGAATAACAAATACGTTCATTTGTCATAGTAGCTTTATTTATTTTAAGTTTAGAAATTTTGATAGCCTCATAGAAGCATGATCATTATATAGCTTTGACCTCAACATAAATAACTCGGTAGTGTGTACACACACACACACACACACACACACACACACACACACACACACACACTTCCTGGGGACACACACACACACACACACACACACACACACACACACACACACACACTTCCATGCTGCCTCCTCTTTAAACTACAGTGTAGTGGAGGGTATGTCATAAGAAGTGAAGCGAACAACAAGCCTTCTCCTGATCTGTACAAATTCCATACGTTCTAGTTATGTCATAGGTGTGGGCCATATTCTGCTCTCAGTTATTCCATGTACATCTAGGACAACTGCTGTCATTAACCATAGAATTTGCCATGCAACAGGCTGTAAAGCCCTTACAACATTCCAACCTCATACTCGATGAACCTGAAAAAACCAATCAACTCTCAAATATTATCAATTTCTCCATGCACACACTTAGCAAAACAGAAAAAAACCTGTCCTCTCTAAAGGCCTTAATTTCTGTCTGGAAAAATACCCTAATAATATACTACAATGCGGAGAACTAGAAGAATTTTTCAGATGTCTCCATCTCAAAGTATATTTCCACAACCAAAATGAATCCACTTCCAACACCACTTCATGCTTTGACGCTATCAAGGAAAAAACAAACAAATATCACATTGGACAACCCACAGTGGACAAAATTCAAACCTGGACACCTATATTGACTGGTTTCGGGAAAGAATGAACAATCAACAACAAATGCCACCACAACAGCCTCCCCCTCTCAGTGAGAAGAGCCATAGAATCACCAAATAGTAATAAAACCAGCAGATAAAGGAGGAGCTATAGTTATCCCTAACCATGAAGACTAGATAAAAGAACCCAGCAGACAACTCTGACACCACCTACTACAAAAAACTAGAGGAAGATCCAACTCCACTTTTCACCTTAAAAGTCAAAACCACCATCAAATCATTTCCATCTGAACAAGAAAAACTACAGAATTTGATCACCCCACTACCCAACTCAGGGACTTTTTACATGCTCCTTAAAATCCACAGTCAAGGAAACCCAAGCAGACCTAAAATATCCAACCATGGAACCCTAACTGAAGAAATATCAGGTTTCACTGAATCCATCAAAAACTTCTTGTCACCCAAGACCGAGTTTTGTCCAAGATACAACAGACTTTCTGAAAAAAAAAAAAAAAAAATGTAAAAACCATAGACCACCTTTCCAGCAATACCTTCCTAGTCACCATGGATGTTACCAGCTTATATACCAATATCCCGCACCAGGATGGCATCCAAGCCCACCTTACATATATATACAAGAGCAAGACTACAACTCAGAACACAGACCTAAAGATTTTACTGAACTTACACATTTCATCCTCTCACACAACTTCACTTTCAATAACCAACACTTTCTCCAGCCCATGGGCACAGCTATGGGCAAAGATGGCCCCAAATTATGCCAATCTTTTTATGGCCCACCTGGAAGAATTCCTCAAGAACTGCACCATCAAACCCATGCTATACTTAAGGTATATATAGGATATCTTCATCATTTGGACCAAAAACCTGCAATCTCTGATTGATTTCCATCACAAATGCAATAATCATCACCCCTCCATCAGACTTGCTTGTGTCTCAGACGGCCGGAGCCGACTTGAGGTGATCTACAAATTGCTCGGCCGTTGGGTGGGCTGGTGAATGGAGAGGCAGACAAAACATATTGGTTGCAAAAAGGCTTTACTTACGCCGCTAGTAGCCGCGACGCAGGTGGTCCGATCACTTAAATAATTACACGAGTTGCTCCAGCTGGCAAAAACCCGGGCCAGTGAATCCGTAAACGAACCAGGCATGCAGGAAAAGGGGTTACGTCGAGGGATAGCATTCGGCGACGGGGAGAAAAATCGAAAGTTGATCAGGCTATCGATTCGCTCTGCCACGAGTCAGGAATTCTCTTAAGTCACTCTGCAGCGTGCTCAAAGTTCTCCGACTTGGGCAGAAGTCGCACAGAATTTTATACGGCTAACCAGCCAATCGCTAGCCGCCACGTAGGAATAATTTAGAATCGGCCAATGATGGGACACAAATTTGCATACGAATGGCGGGAACTCTCTTGCACTGGAGTTTTCTATTGCAACAGAAAACTTTTGCTGTGCACAGAGACTCTCATGTGGCGGGAAAAATTCCATCGTGCCAAGGCACTTAAAATCATTGGGTTATGACAGCTTGAATACTCCAGCACCTACATTTCCTTTTTAGACACCATGATCAATATCCAGAATGGTAAAATACAAACCACCACATATAAGAAACCTACAGAGCAACATACACATATCTGCACAAAATCATTAATCACCCTAAACACACTAAGAAAGCTGTAATATACAGTCAAGCCCTCCAGTACCACCAAATACAGCCAAACCCTCTGTCACCTCATAAATCTCAAAGGGCGTGTCCAGATAAGCATGCATGTGCCTCTTGTCCCATCTCAAACCACTTTGAGGAGGGGCAAGAGCCACATGCGAGAACAAAAATGTGTTCCCCAAGTTTGCAGCACAGGGAGAAAATTAGACCCCTAGATATCCAGGGGTCTTAAAAAAAAAAAAAAAATCGCTCCACAGAAGAGCGGAGCAAGGCATAGTCCCAGACCGTGTCAGGGAGTCAGTCCTCCAAAAGAGACGCTCTGGTGTCAGCCAGAGCGTCTCTTTCATTTTCCTGCTGCCTCAACCCCCAACACTGTCCAGGATAAGTGGGGGGGGAGGAGGGGGGAGGCACAGCGGGGCAGAGGCAGGACCCGGTGCAGCATGCGGGGACTGCGTGCCGTGCCCAGTCAAGCTCTGCCAGCCCTGGGGCCCCTCTGCCGCCCAGCTTGGCCAGGCCCTTGGTGGCAGGACCTGGCGCAGCACCCAGGGGCCACCAGTCCTGGGGCTGCTCCTGCAGGGGGAGCTGGGACCCTGAACAGGGGGGCTGTGGCCCTTACCCGCCTTCCCACCCCCTTCCTGCAAACACCGCATTGCCCCATCACACACCCATCAGGTGCAAAGAAAACCAAAAGTACACATCAACACATATAGGTGTTTAGAATTTATTTTATCACGATGATAGAGACACTGGTAGGCTTCCACACTGCTTTAACATTGTAAATATACCAATAAAGCCTTGCCCAACTAGAGTGGTCTCTTGTTTTAATTGTAGAAAAACATAGATTTTGCGATCTTTTTAAAAAATGGATTTGGGATGCTGCTGCAGCAGTCTAGCTGGCACAAGGGGTAGTGTCCCCAGGTACCAAGTGGCCAGGCCCCAGAAGCTCCTGAGAACTAGTCCTGAGCTGCTTGCCAGGGCAGCTTTTTGTATGGATGGGGCCAGGACAGGGCAGCTTTTTATACTGCTGGGGACAGCACAGGTGCTGGCCCTGGGCTCTAGCTCCCCCTGGCTGCAGATCCAAGAGGAGCCAGGTAGGATTATTTTGCCCCAAGTGGCATAATTTGCTCCACAATGAAGTGCATGTCCAAGCACATGTGCTGAGACAAAAAGCCCCAGCGCAAATTTGCACCGCTTCTATTTGAGCTGCTGCAAGCACACATGCAATGTGTGGACGCACCCAAAAAGGCTTTCACTCAACAAGGACACTCCTCCAGAGAAATAGACTGCACTTTTGAAAGAGCCACCCTGATACCACCTGAAGAATTGCTGCAATACAAAATCCCCACAAATCACACACCAATAGTTATGACACGGCATCCTTCCCTGGAGCCCATACAGAAAATCCTCAAAACAATTGCAACCCATACTAGAAGATGACCCAATTCTTAAAAAGGTCTTCCCAGAACCACTAATCCTAGCCTTTAAACAAGCACTGAACCTCACCAATTTCATCACCAGAAACAGACTTCCTATGGCCCAAAACACATTGAATGGATCCAGACCATGCCGGGACAAAAAATGTAAAACCTGCCAACATATCTTCCCACCACTCCCACCATAACTACACAACAGAACCATCACCATCCCTGGATCTTGCACCAGCACCTCCAGAAATGTTATATATCTTATCCAGTGCACTAAATGCTCCGATGGAAAATATGCAAGGGAAACCAAACAAACAACTGCATACCAAAACAAAAGCTCACCCCAAATCTACTAAAGATGAAACTACCCAATTATCTGTGGGTGCACACTTCTCGCAAGACAACCACTCTCCAATCTCTCAGTTCTCAAAGGGAATTTACAAAACACCTTTCATAGATGAGCCTACAACCGTCACTTCTCGATACAAAAAAATCATGTACTAAATATAGATATTGGATTTATGGCACATTATCACCTGCCTACCATCTGATAATCCCAGGTAACCTTGCTACATTTTACCAGCTACATTCTATCACCAGGTCAACATTCTCCTCCTTTCCCCCTTCCCCCCACCCCCCATCTACCTATCTCACACCTACCGTCTCCCCTGACTTCTGATACTCACTGCCACATATTTGCATTTTCAGAGACCTGCATTTTTCATATTGGCTTCTATTCCACCCAGGAGAACACAAAACAGCAGACTCTCCCTATGCCTGAAGAAGGGTGTTTGTGCCCAAAAGCTTGGAAAGAATATTTTTTTCCAACTACACACAACTGTATTTAGTTGGTGTAATAAAAGCTATGGCATTTACCCAAATAACTTTGCCTGCCTATGTCCTTAGACCAACACGGCTACAACCAACATCAACTTGAAGTCCAATAATTCAGGAATCACAAGTCAATTTTATTTCAGCTCTAACTTCTCTGAAGTCACTAAAATTGGCATATCAGAATATTTAAATATCAGAATAATTTAAACATTCCTGATCATAACTCATTGAGGTAATAGTATATATATATTAGTCATAATTTGACCCTGGATACAATGTTCTCCCTTCAACATGTTGTTAAATGGTCTAGCTAGAAGCTGAAAGCTAGGATAGCAAAGTATAAGCATGCCACTTAATTCTGACTTTACGTTTGGCCAGATTAATATTGGATATCTGAGCTGAAGGCAAAAATCTGGTAACATAATATTGCCACTTTCACAGATTTTCTCCTCCCATCTACTTTCTAAGTAACAACAGTATTCGCTTGATTCCAAGATGGCATTTCCTCCCCCAAAAAAACTTAGGGGAAAGGGGCATCATCTTAGAACAGAGTATCAAGAATTCTGTGCTGCTCCATGGCTCCACACTAATTCCCTTGCTGCTGCTCTCTGGGTCAGCACAGAGAGCAGCGAAGAAATCAATAAAGAGTCACTGAGCAGCACAGGACCCAGCAGAAACAGTAGATACACCCAATACAGAGGGACCCAGCAGCACAACATACAGTGATGGAGGTGGCAGCAGGCGGGCAGGTACTGCAGGGAGGGGCAAGTGGCTGGAGGGCAGGCATGGACGGGGCAAGTGGAGGGAGACTAGGAACTGGGGTTGGAAGTGGGGGGCAAGTAGCAGAAGAACAATGGTTCAGGGTCAGGCTGCCCACCCTGCTGCAGCTACAAAAGGTACAAATTTAAGACAACCCTCAAATAATTAGATTCTGTACATGGAAAAATTATAATTTTTCAAGTACAGAATGTAATTTTTGGGTGGCTTTCTTAAATTCAAATTCATTTTGCAGTTAGGTAAATATGGTATTAATAATCATATAATTGATATTTTGCCATTGCACTGAATGTCTTCCTCCTTCCCCCTAGCCTCATTCCCACTGGAGCCAATGCAACTATGGTATGCCTATAACCACCTTACAGCTATGAGACAGAAAACACAGAGAGGTAGCTTACGAGTGGCAATTCTGCTGCCTACAAATTTCCACTCAGAAATCCAGAGTCCTAGCTTTCAAAAGTGCATTTCTCCTCCAGAGACAAACTAACCCTGAAAGTCTACCAAGGTTTATACCATGGAGGATATTCTGAAGTATGTGATGGGGGAGATGTACAGCACATCACTTCACCTCTACATCCTTTGCTTAGTTTTAGAGCACTTTGCAGGTATAGAGCAGGGATCGGCAACCTATAGTCTATAGGCTGAAGAGATTGGATCTGGACCAGAAGCATGTGGCAGGGCAGGTGGAAGATAAGGAAATGGGCAGCAAGCAGTGGAGGGAGGGCACCTTTCCTGCCCCATACCATGTATTCCTCTGCCATGTGTTGCTGATTCCCTCCAGTGTCCAAAAGGTGGCCTGCAAGGAACAAGCCACCATTCTTAAAGGTTGTCAACCTCTGGTTCAGAACATTCTCATTCATTTGCTCTTAATCTAGAAAGTGAACCACATTACAAGAAAGGAGAGGAACCCCTAATTCTCCAGCCTCATACATGGCAAGTATGTGGGATCTATGTAGCTGGGACATGGAAAGATTGGAAAAGTAAAATCTACCAGCTCCAATTAAAACATGGAACAGTAACAACCACCTCTCAGAAGCAGTTCAATGGGGTATTAAAAACTAGCATGGGAGAAAGCTATTTCTAGATGCTATTTCTGCAGCATGTGAGGAATACAGGTACAAATCTTGTCTCTGTTTTCCTCACCAGCCTCTCTGCACAGCACCAATTCACGATTTAAGTGGTACACAGGACTAGTGCGAGACACACCACATGACAGATACAAGAATTTTCGTGGGAGGAAGATACAACTTGACAATGACTGAAACCAGCAGAGCCTGAAAGAAAGGCAGTTATGTAAAGATCAACAGGTTCCTAAGAATACGTAGCATCCCACTTATTGCTGACAGTCATGCAACAGATAGAATTTTTTTAAGTAATTAAAGTACTACATGACAGAAAGTCATCTCTTGACCCAGTTCTATTTTTATCCCAGTATCTGAAGATGAGGTAGTAAGAGAAAGGAGAAGATAAAGGAAGTGAAATAAGCTTATCAAAATGACAATTCAACAAGTGGAGAATCATCTTTTCACTTATGTCTTTCAATATTCAATGGCTTTTTACTTGCGCATCAGAACTTTATATAACTACAATTAATTTCAATCAAGCACACATTTTATTTTCATATAGAGTATCTACATTTTAAATAAATTTAAAAGTCACATAATGTTAATAGAAGTGAGCTCAATTATAACTCCACCCACCCAGATTACTAGTTTAAACTAAAGATATAATAGATTTATCAATTATAAAGATTTATCAATTATTGAGAGTCAAATTCTGCATCAGAACAGTGTAATTCGAGTTAACTGCAGTCACTCCAGTTTCACACTGATTTAACTGAAATTAAGATCTGTTTAAAAGACTAAAAGAGCTCATCAGAATTTCTTGCATGACTATACTAAAAGCTCAATTTAAACACAAGATTCAACTTTTAAGTTAAAAAACCTAGAATGTTAGAAACTAGAATGTTGTTTTTAAACCCAATACAAGCTTGTTTGGTCATTGGTTATCTGACTAAATCCAACAAATTACAGGGATTTTCAATTTTGTGTGTCAGTAAAAAAAGACAGACTGCCAGCAATTGTTTAAAAAGAAATTTGAACTGCTAGGAAGGCTTTTTTTTGGTACAAGCCTGTGCTTTGTTGTCAGTCAGCCACTATACAATATATTTCACTTCAATGAAAATTAAGCAGCTCAATGAAGGGATTGGCTAGCAAGGTATTCTGTCACTTGAATCTGGAGAGACAAGACTACAAATGTGCAATGTTCATTTGTGAAAAAAGAAATCAGTTTATAAAATATTAATTTCTACCATTTTTATATGACCTGATACCGCTTCTCGCACTGTTTTACAACTAGCATATATCTGGTAACTAAAGAAGAGTTACTTCACTGTGCAATTTGCATCGAGTCTTTAATTTCATCTTTTACAAAGGATCTGTGGGTGCCCCTTTTGATAAGGCCTCTATCAGTCATTCGATGCAAATACTTTATTTCTGTTTATTTTTATTGTTAAAATGTAAAATGTAACACTGACTTTCCTTTGAGGATTGTGAAGCCAGTAACAGATATTTTAAGAGGTAAAGTAGCTTGCTAACTTTTATGGTGCAGACAAAAGTGTTTGCCCTATCTGGCCACAGAAAGCAGTTTATAGCTGTGACCAAACACAAGTACATGACTGCAGACAGCTTCAAAAACAGCCAGTCCATCTGAAAAATGGCAGATCCAAGTGCAGGCATTGTTTTTCAAAACACATTTCACACTTTACTCACAGTGCTAAATCTTTATCTTTTGTCTTCAGCCCAGAAAAATGAAAGTGTGAATAATTTCCTTTTATTCTGAGCAAGGAGAACTGCTTTTCTGTTTAATCTAGACATGCTAAATAGTAACTTATTTGGCTCTATGCTTGTAGCACTACCATAACCCAGCATACTTGGGTCTCCGTAGGGTCCATATAAAGCTTTTAAATCAGTTTGGTTTACCATTACTCGTCTCATCCAAGGAACCTCTCACATTCATTAGTGGCTAATTAGGCAATCTGCTGAAATCCTTACCCATGTTTTGATCACCTTAAGCTTTAAATTTTTTATCTTTATAGCCTCTGGATAGTTATTTCTAAGCTACAATATGTTCAGAACTCAGGAGCATACATTTCAACTTATTCCAACTAGAATATAGTGAACCATCGTGAACAATACATAAACGTATATAACCAATCCCACTGGCTTCCATGGACTATGCATTTGCTTAAAGTTAAGCACATATTTAAATACTTGGTGGGGTTGGGGTAAAGTGCTGAGAAAACTGCAGAATTAAGTCACAAGATGGTTCATTATCCATGAAAATAATATGTTTTGTCACAGCAGTTAACTGCAATGCGACAAAAAAGTCCATTTACTGAAGCTGAGGAATAAGCAACAGTAGCAACAGTTGTGATAGGGAAATTTTAAAAATATATTTTATTTCCCATCAGGTGTCCTGATAGCTTTACCTAATATTAGTTCTATTAACATTCTGAAACAGAGTATCATGATTGTGCTTCTCTGGCCATTGTAACTTAACACTGAATGAAAAAGCAACATTTTTGCTACAGTCACAGAGCATAAGGGGGAATAGGTTTACAGAAACAGTTTATATTGATATAATCTAATATCAGTATACTTTTTACATCAGTGTTTACACCTTAAGGTTGCCTTGTTTAATGTATATACAAAATGAAAAATATCAGTTAGAGGTGCACCGATTCATCGGTCCGATATTGAATTGGCACTGATATAACGAAAATTGACTGTATCAGAAATCGGCCTGATGTGGCTGTTAAATGGCCCATGCATGCGCACAGCTGCAGCACACCATGTAGGCGGCAAGGAGTGCAGCCCAGCAGCATGGAGAGCTGCATGCAGCTGCTAAGTCTGCTACAGTGGGAGGGGAGGGGGGAGGCAAGGGGTGTAGGGGGGCAGATCAAGGCCCCTGCAGTGAGAGAGAGGGAGCGAGGCTAGGGCAGGTGCTGCCTAGTCAGGGCAAGGCAGGTCATGGAATGGAACCATGACTCGTCTGGGGAGCAGTGGCTCCCACTGCTGTGTTCATCCCGGGGGGGGAGGGGTGCCCCTGGATCTGGGCAGGGTGGGGTGGGCTGCTGCTGCAGGCTGGGGTTCAGAAATTGGACTGGAAATTGGATTGGTATTGGGCAATCTGCCTCCTTAAAAATCGGTTATCAGCCCCAAAAATCTCTATCAGTGCAACCCTAAGAGTTGTTAAATCTAAGGGCAAAACATGATCCAGGGTCTTCTACTCCACTATTTTAGAGTCAGTACAGAACCAAGTTAGGCATAAATGAAGTTTATAAGTTATTACTGATCAGAAAGGAAAGTAAATTTATGCAGCGGGGTGCTTATTTTTATTGTGTGGGGAGAGGGAAAACATATTTTAAAAGGCAGTAAGAAAAACTTGCAAAATAATAACAATGCAAAGCCGCATTCATGCTAAAATAAAGTAGCCTATTATGCCCATTCTCTACTTTCTAGCATACAAAAAGTAAGAAGTAAAAAAAAAATAGAGTAAAGAGAAACAGACATAAGAAGCAAAGGAAAGATAATACAGAATACAAAACCTAGTAAATTCTTAACTTACAGCAACAGTAACATCTGCATTAGCTCATCGATACTGTAGGCACAGCTCAAAAGTCACATGACAATATAATTTTAGCCTTCATTTTAAAATACTGAGTTCTAGCCTTCAGAATACAAAATATGTGATAATATGAGCTATGTAACTAATGCCTACTGGAATTGGCAGGTGTTCTAAAAACAGTTTCTTAATGAGATGAGAACTACCCTGTCCATCTCAACTCTCAGCCCCATGTAGATGCCAAAAAGGAAAAGAAACATGGCATGGGTTGGAAACCTTGGGTAAGCCATCTGAAGCACATCAAAGGACTGTAACTGCCGTAAATTTGGCCCTGGCATTGCAGTCAGTCTGTTCCAGAGACATGCCTAATTGCCACCAGGTACTGGATAGGGACTTCCACCCCAATCCAGTTTTGGCTGTTTTGCGGATCAATAAGGTCCTGGGAATGAACTCAGCCTGAAGGACATGAAGAGGATACAGTCTGAAGTACAGTGACAAAGGACATACCAAATCTGCATTTCAACATTTCTTAGCATTTAATATCTCATTGGGATATAGAGTGGAGACAACAGCTTAAAACACTGGTGAATCCTTTGCTCTTTTTAATAGAATTTGCTCCTGTGCTTGACAAACTGTTTTTTCTGTGTGTCAACTAGAATTGCCTAGACCTATAAAAAAAGGCCTATACCATCAGCCTATGGCACAACAGAGTAAAGAAAAAAAAATGGTAGGTACTGAAGTCATCACCCCCTTTCCAAGGGTAAAGCTGTGATGCTACATCTTTCAGTGGCGGGGGTTTGCAAAATAAGGATCAGATAAAACAACAAACAAAATAAGCAAAGCTCTTGGTTCGAGTATTGCTGAATGTCATATAAAAACAGATCACATAATGCACGTACCGCTACAGTCCTTAGAAAGAAAGCAAGGTCTAACTGTTAATCCTCACTCTTATCTATCACTTCTTACTTTCAGCAAAATACACCTACCACAATGTATCAATGGTTTGCTTCTATTTTGAGTTTAGGGGGAAAATGCAGTCTCTCAGCCACTATGATCTGATCACTCCCAGCTTATTTCCTGATTAATAGCTGCAATCAACAGTAAAATATTGTAGTTACACTGATTACCCAAACAACAGAAGGACCCAAACCAAAGTGCCATTTTCAGACACAAATTGAGAACGTGCATTTCTTTCCATAGCAGGCTGACTCCAAACACCCCAAAGTCTAGAAAAAATAATCAGACTTTGATCCAAATTCCAAACTCCTGAGTTCAAGTAAACACACTGAGATACAAAGATGTTTTTCTAAACCATTATGATTATTAACACCACATACTTACACAACACCTTTCAACAGAAGATAAAGAAGAAATCATTTTCACAAATATAAGCCATATGAGCCTGCCTTCCCAGCTCAGGAAAAGCTAACACTACACCCAAAGTCTAGTTCAAGTTCTTTCCCACTGCTTTTTTTTTTTAATTCATCATCAATTAGCCCGTGATAAATTTTTACATAAGCATCACACACAAATCTCATCTTTTCTCCTAAATAAGGATCTTCCACAAGGCCTCCGAGTTCTTTATAGGTTCCCACTCTATCAGCCAACTGCCTGAAAGTTATCCTGTTCCTATTCCTGTCTCAAAAGCTAGCCCACTTCCTATATCAAACTAATCATCTTCAGAGTGTAGCTCCATCTATAATATGCGACTGTTCCTCTTAAAAGGGCAGTCACAGGGCCGAAATGCCCTACCAGAAGGGAGACAAGGTTCTTTGGGTAAATGTGCTATGTTTAATTATACACACTAAATAGTTGAAAACATTGTTCTTTGCAAGCTTTCAGGTATAAACACCCTTCTTCAGGCACAGGGACAGTTTGTTGTTGTTTTGTGTCCTCTCCCTGTGCCTGAAAAGGGCTGTTTGTGCCTGAAAGCTTGCAAAGAACAATTTTTCCAACTATTGAGTTGGTCTAATTAAAGATGGGACATTTTCCTAAAAGACCCTTTGCTGCCTATGTCCTTAGACCAATACGGCTACAACCAACAACCCTAAAATATGCCAGAAGGGGACATTTTGGCCCTTTTTATGTAAAGTTGATGCAGTGCCTGCCACCAGAGGATCCTAGCCCATTCACATGGTTCCTAGGCATGACTTCAGTAAACTTAGCACATTAGTAATACCACAGAGAAGTAAACTGTTGCACAAAAGGTCAAGTATTTTACCCAAGCTAGTGACAGTCACAAACAAAACATGCACCACATCTGGGCCCCACTGCCCTATTCCCACTACCAGTGCCTTCCTAAAAACATTCATGACTTCAAGGTTAAAGAAGCATACATAAAGCTCCAATAGGCTACAAAGAGATATACTTACTGATACTGTTTTATGTTTGTACATAAAAAACATATAAAAACATCAGTACCTAGAGCCCTCAATGGAGAAAGATCATGGCCCCATTTTGCAAGGCATGATGTACACACACACACACACACACACACACACACACACACACACACTCCCTGTCCCAGTGTTTACTACATTCTAATTGTAGAATCAACTTTCAAATCTTTCATCAGTTCCAAAAGTCCATATGAAGAGAAATCCCAAAGGGCAACAAAAAGCCAATAATTCGATGTCCAAAAGGACTTTTTTTAAGCTTAGTGTCTGCAAAGCACAGGACGTTATAACAGACTTTGACATCAGAGAACTCTCCTTCTTGGAAACCAACAAATTATCTCAAGCAAGGGTCTCTTATGAAAAAGACTTCTTCACACATTGATCTACAAGTGGAAATATCTGCAAATTGCTCTTAATATACTTCCTCTTAAGTATCATTACCTTATTGTGGGAAAACAAGTTTAGTTTTCCTTTTTTTAATAAAATAAATTGAAGTTTGACAAACTGGCAAAATAGCCTTCACATTATACATACATTGGCCCTCCTAGCCCAGCAAAAATTTATGATGGACACACCTACCAAGTCAGTGCACAACATCATTATTGGGAAACAAACAAATCAAAATAACAATGCTGTGAATCAGAGAAGAAACACTGCATTCCACTCACTTTGATGAGTGAAGAGAGAGAGTGCTAGAGAGAGATGCCTTACGGCTCAAACAACTTTTGAAAACCTTAAACTCATAAGCTGATTTTACAAAATGCTGCATTTTAAGTTCATTGCAGAAGAGAAAAAGGCCTTCAAATTATGCTTGACCAGGAGAAATATTTCACCACCAACAAAACAACTCTCCTTTAGGAATTGTGAAATCCGTGTCAAACCAAATCCACTCCTACCCCCAAGGCGGACTGTGCAGAGTGTGTGGGAGGGCAGAAGTATGCTGACATATGCTCAAGAAAACATGCAAACTATTGGCACTTCCGAATGCAAAAGTTTAATAGCTAGCAAGTGAACATAATTACACAGGTGGCCACCTTGGGTAGCAGAGTACTGAGCTTCAAAGTAAAAAGCAGGAGCTATCAAGTTTTATAAAAGTTGACCCTACTTCCATAGTAAGTTGAGCTCACAGCTTTTCATATAGTGCCACTTTTAACAGTAACACACCTAAGCACATACTAGAAATCTTAAAGGCTTAAAAAGTAGTTCTTTGAAAGAAATATTAATATTTATAGTTGTTAACCCAAATTTTTCCTTTATATTTCCATTTTATACAAACTGATCACAACCTAAAATAGCATATGGTATTTACATAGAAACTGAGGCAGCCTAGCATTAGCAAATATTTGCAAGGGAATAATTAATCTCAATTAACAATATGCTGGACAGCTTGACCATACATTTGCTATGGTTGGAGCCTCTGAGTTGGAGATGGGCCCACCATTCCTCTACGACCTACATCACTGATTCTCAACTATGGTGCCATTGCATCTTAGGGTGCCACAACATTTTTTTGTTGTGGCACCCTAATATTCCCAATATTCCCAATATATTCCCAATACACCCCAATATTCCCAATATATAACCCAGAAATTTCAAACAGGAATCCACTGTGTCAAAAACATTCTGACCTGTTATGGTCTTTCCAAATTCTTTGCAACAGAGACTTTTGACAGCAAAGTACCTACGCATTTAGCGTTTTAAAAATAAAAGACTACCCAGCAGGTTAACACTGGAAAATACTAAGTGCTGATTACATGCAGGTATTCAGACAATCTTTATCTCGTATTCTTCAGATTTTTCAAAATGAACAGGAATCTTTGGTTTTAAAAAAAAAAATTACATAAATCTCAGACGCTCCCTTATTTGGCCCTCAAAATGTTTGTGTAGCACAGGCCTGGCTAACCCATGGCATGTATGCCACAAGTGGCACAGGCAGCTTCTATATGGCATAGCAGACTGGGGAGGAGACAGGCAGCAAGGTCACAAATAGAGCATGGAACAGAAAACAATGCAACAGATCAGGTAGGAAACACAAGGCAAGGAGCAGAAAGCAAAGGAAAGGGATTAGAGCAGTATTTAGGGTCGGTACAGGGCTAATCTGTGGCATACTTGCCAACCCTATTGGTGTAGCACTTGGTCATGCAAATGATGTGTTAGGTATTCAATTCCTTAACAGTTAAAAAAAAAAAAAAAAAAAAAAAAGCTGTAAAGGACCTAGGTTACATTTACAGGTTCTTGTTATATCTTATTATAAATGACATTATAATCCCTTCTTTGAAAGGTTCAGTAATGTAAAATTCTAAGAAAGGTTTAAGAATAATGACATTAACTCTAGGTATGGCTATAATTACAATGTTGGTAAATTGAAGGTTAAGTTACCATTACTTTAAACTAGTCTTTGATGAGTCATGTGCATCTCCCAGAGTATACTTACTGAGACAAATATCCATATGGCTAGATATGCAATTAAATAACTCTTTTCATTGTTACAGCTGAAGTGAATTTTTAACTTGTGCATCACTGCACATTTTGATTTATCAAAAATCTCAACTCTTACAGACTACTAAATTGTTTTTAAGACTTTAATTACAGCCCTCAGAAAGATGCAAAAAGAAAATACGTTTAAAGAAAACACAAATAAACCACCTAGCCAAATACTGCTATCAATTATAAGTCCAAAGATCTTCATCATGCAGGAAGCAGGAAGTACAAGTCTAGAAAGGGGAGGGGCACAATACTACTTTAGGCATTATATAGCAAAAAAATGTCCTCCAAAACAGCGTGGGTAAACCCCCCCCCCCACATATTTTTGTTTGTTTATAAAACATAAATTGCATTTAATCTTTTCTTGAGGCACCTGTTATAATTTCAGAAAAACACTATAGATGGTGATTACTCAGTTATAAGAGGTATAAATTTCCAATTAAACTTTTTCAAAATCTATCTGATATTAACACACAGTGCATGGCCACTTCTAAATTCACCTTTCTGCCATAAAAAAAGAGAGAGAGAGAAATCCATACTTTTGAAGGCAGTCATTTAGTTAGTCCCCTAAAATTTAAAAACCAGCAGCAAAAGAAATCTAAAAATACTATTAACTCTGGCTGTTCCACTGAATGTGTTGAATATTTAGAATAAGAACAAGATTACTGAAGAGTTCTTGGTGTATTATAATGCTGTAACTAACTTTTTATTGAGGCCCAAGAGATGTTCTAAGAAGAAACCGGCAGAGGAAAACAGTTATCTGATCAGCACATTACACCCACAGACTCATAGGGCTTGTGGTTAATAAACAGCTCTTTACAGAAAAGAGAAAAAAAAATTACATACAGCCTATGCACAAGCTGCAGACCTGCAAGCAGCTCCATATAGACAAACTTGTGAGCAGAAACTCAATGAAGTAACTGGGGGCACCTCAGTGTCCCCATGCATGTGGTTCCAATTGCACTGACCTACTTTGCAGACTAAGGATCACAATGGAACTAAATATCCCACTTAATACTAACATTCATTTTAAGTACTGTCCTGCATAACAAGTTCATTAATTTGTTAAAATAGGTCTTATTCAACCAAATGCCATGTTATGTAAAGGGTCTACATTCTTGGGCTTACTAACAGTATGGCATTTAAAAACCTGTTTATTAGATCCCCAAGAGCAGCAATTGTTTCCCTAAATTACTGAAAAATAAATAAGATTCTTTAAAAATATAAATTTCCAACATACCTTGTTATTGACCAAAGGTTAGTATTTTGGGATAAGTAATGCCAAACTAAATTCAGTTAGCAGAGCAAATGAAGACACTATGGATGCGTCCAGACAAACGCGGACATGTGGTATGCGGCACTGCAGACCTGTCTTCAGTGCCAGTGCCATACATGCAGGCATTCCTTACACTGCTACCTTGCAGCACAGAAAGTTTTTTTTGATCCCAGAAGATCCCAGAGTCAAAAAAAAAACAACCCATGCCTAAAAAAAGTGGTATGGCACATGTCGGGGTAGCATGTGCCACCCAAAACTGGGGCCTGGCCAACCAGAGCCACACTGCAGGAGTGCCACGGATGCAGTTCCCACAGACCCCCAGGAAAGGCTGCTGGGGCCAGAACAGTTGCTGGTCCCAGCCTCCCCTACCCCACCTAGGGCAACGTGCCGCATGCCAGAGCACACGTGGCATGGGCATTCTCCAGGGACAAGTAGCAGCAGCACAAGGTGTGCCACTGCTACTTGTGCCGGGAGAAACACATGTTCCCACTCATGGGGATGCGCACTATGATGACTAATTTTCCCAACACTGAAGTTGGAAGAAGCTGTTACAGAAGGTAATGGTCCAAACATCAGCTAATATCTAAGATTAGATGCATACATTTCACTGAATAGGCACTCATAAATAATATCTGCACAGGTCCTGTAGGAGAACCTAAGACAGCAGCCATTCAGAAACTTTCTATTTGCCTTTTGGGCTGAAGCGATGAGGGCACAAAGATTCTAGGCAGATTCAGTTAAGCCATGTGGCAAACCTCTATGATCAGATATGACACGGAAAGGAACCTCTACAGCATAAACCTGGAAAAGAAAGAAGGGGTTCCAAGGGAATAAAAGTAAAGTGTTTCAACATATCAGCACAGCAGAAACTAACAACCACATGCCAAATTCTACTGATTCCACTTGCCATGTCTACCAAATATCACTAATATGGAAGATAAGAAAGCCCTGAAATACATTTTTTTAAAGAAATAAAGCCTAAAGAATTACTTAATATTCCGTTTTAATGTCTGGCTTGAAGTTAGGCCTTTTTTGTACAAGAACATTCTTAATGACAGCTGAAGACATTAAAATGTGAAATGTTTCTTCTGCTGCTAAAACGTGCCAAATAAATTAAGGAAGCACAATGACAGAAATAAGAAAACATGTAGCTCCTAAGAAATAAAGATAAAGACTCCCATAATGTGTTTGGTTCAGGACAATGTTTATATGGCACTTTAAACACACAAGCAAGAAGCCCATGGCCATCTATGTTCTATACACTTCTTCACGTAGAAAACCATATTGTATAAAAGTTAGTCTACAGCACAAATTTATGAACACTGCATACATTCTGGTGAGGAAAATGCCTCTCTGCACTGCACTAATCAGATAACACGTTATCTGTCTTATACCAGCTGTTGTATGTACAATTTTGACTATATTGCAAAGGTCTAAAACTTTTTTTCCATTGGTTCTCTAAGCCTAAATTTCACAGGATTTTTGCTTATGGATGATCATCGGGATCACCTCAACTGCTAAATTTACCACTTAGTTACAAACACAATTATTTACAGCAGTTTTTTACCATTTTACTTTGCTGGTGGGCAATAACAAGAACTTTAGCTCTGACATTAGCTCATAGAATTATACATATTGAAGCATGACTCGGCCTCTTTTCTTGTGCTGGTACTCCTCCACCAACAGGAAAAAAAATACACACTAGAAGTATTTTTTTCTTTCAGCCTTTATTAATTGAATGATACAAAGACTCTAACTAAATCATATACTCTTAGTTTTTATGGGACTAGCATTAATATCATTACGTGTTCAACAAATTAATGCAGTGTGAATTTACATTTTAAAAAGCTACTTGCTCATACTAATGTGGCTATACCAGCATAAGTGGTAACATTACTAATCATAATATTCCTCCTTTAAATTCCTCCAATGAACTGGAAAGCATATTTTGGGGAGACAGCTAACTGGACCAACTGCATATTTCGGAGAGATTTTAGACAAGCTTCTGGGCACAAGGTAACCTTCCTCAGGTCTAATGAAGAGAGCACTCTGAGCTCTACTGACAAGAAAACAATCGTCATTCAACTACCCCTGAAAACCAGGTTCACAAAGTATTTAAATCCCATGGCAGGGTATGCCTATTTGCTTAATTATGCTGTGTCCAGACATGAGTAGACGTTAGGTTCCCTAGTTGTCCCCGGGAAATGCCTGTACCAAACACGCTTTGGCACATGGTAAGTTACCCCACGTGGGGTAAGGGCAGCTGGGGTCAGTGCTGGGCTGGCCCCAAGAGCTCCTGGGGGCTTCAGCAGCGGCAATCCTGCTGCACGGAGCCTGGCCAGCAGTGGAGCTGCAGGCAGCCCACACTGCCACCATGTGCAGTGCTCCACTTTTTTTTTTCTGTGGGTCTTTTTGACTCCTGGATATCCAGGGGTCAAAACAGCCCTCCACACTGCTCCCCTGCAGCACAGAGAACAACTAAATCACGTGCAGCATGTAGCACTACAGATGTGCCTGCAGTGCCATATACCGCATGGCCACACTCATCTGGATGTGGCCTTCTTGTTGAAATACCACTCTCAGGGTTGTCACACCTGAAAATTAACCATCTCTGAAAATTATTCTGTATTTTAAGGGATACCAAAACAAATTTCAGAATAGTGCTAATTTTGCCAACAAACTACCCCGTCACATAATTAAGAAAAACCTAGTGCAGGTAAAGCTGCATCCTATTAAGTAACAATTTATTTACAGTCAGACATCCAACAAGGATGTGTTAGTTGTTATTTGTTCGTTTAAATTCTTACATGCTACCAAAAGGTGATCAAAAATTCAGAAAACATTACAATAAAAGGCACATTATAATATTTTTTAAGAAAGCTCTGAAGATACCTGGGTCACATTAAGGTCTGTCTCTCTCAAATCAGATTTTCCTACTGCTCACTCATGCAAGGAGATCATATTTCTGTGCCTGCAATATTTCCACGGCAACCCTGATGACAGTGATGTCACAAATGCAACCCTGACTTCACTGCAGGATGAAGTACTAGGAGCAGATGGGATGCGAGGGAGAAAGACCCTATTTAAACACAAATCTCTTTCAGAAGAAAGAAAGGAACACAAGCAAAGAAACAGGTGAATGGACCATGTTTTGAAGTATGATATATTCAAAAGATTATCCTAGCATGAAAATCCATTTAAAGGCAAGACCTACAATACAGGAGAACTGTCAAATTTGTCTGGCCTTACAATAAGCTGACCTTGAAAGCCTCCTGTTTAGCCAAATAAGCTTGTGCTTAGTTTTTAAAGTGGTGCTGAAGAAATTACACTTTGATATTTTGTGATTTACACTATTATCTTGTATAAAAACAGTCTAAATATTCAACTATACGTATTTGACACAATTATTTTCATAGTGGCAGACAAATGCAATAAACTTTGCTATCTAAATTAATCAATCATATAAAAGAGATGATAATGAGTCCACAGTGCTGCAGGGAATATAGAAAGGTGATTATGACAATACCCATGTGCATTCCAGAGAGTATTAATAAAAAAAACACACCTCCACCACTGGATCCCACATATGTGGAGTCGAACAGGGATTAATGTTCTGTCTAGTCCTATTCAACATATAGCCGCTATGAACGTGAGTCACATGATATAGACTCAAGTGACAACAAGATAAAGATAGCAGACAGCAACACTTTTGCTACACTAGATTTGACTATAAAACGATGGATGCTTGGATGAAGTCAATGCATGGATTTAAAAAAAAAGAAAAAGTAGCTGATTGAATCTGACCCCAAGCAAAACAGCAGTAAGGACAGTGGACAGAAGAAGGCTCTCTGAAAAGTTTGCAGCCATGGAGCAGTCTCATTTGGTTGGTGTCACTTGACATTTCAGGTTTTTGTTTAGGAGTTTGCTTTGGCTCCTTGCTGTTGCTAAGCTCTCACTTAGCATCAACCATATGTAATGTTTTCTAATATCAGTAGTTGAAAAGGAGACACTCCCATTCTTGGAGAATGACAACACGGGTTTGGCAGTACATATACTTGTCATCTGCCTAGACTACAGCAATGCAGCTTATCTGGGCACAAGACAATCAGCCCTTTAGGAAAACCTTACCAGTACATAACTATGCAGTACATTTCATCAATGTAGATTTATTTGAATGTATCAAACCTGTCGTCCACACTCCAGAATCACTATCGATGAAATGCTGAAACAAATTAAAGGTTTCAGCCCTTGTCTTCCAAGTCTAAAAACCTGGGCCAAGCATCTCTTCAGAATCACACTCCCTAGAGTTTATTGATACATACCACACTCACACAGCAATATTACCCTCCACTTTAAGACAGTGCCCGAGGAATGGGCATGGCAGGCCTCCAGCATAAAATTGAAGAGGGGCAGATGTGTTTAAAACCACTGTCTACTCAGGTACAATAGACCTTTCTGCCATAACTGTAAAGCCTGTCTGTGCAAGAGATGAACCTTTCTCCAGGGCTGGTCTGAGACTGTTGAATGAACCCACATGGAAACTAAGGGCCATTACAGATTTCCCCTACCTCTTGCTCCAAATATGAAGTTGCTTCCTTTGACCTTGCTTTCCCCAGCATAAATGCACAGAAGCATACATTTTAGAAAAGTAACATCGCTCTGCCAACACACATCCTAAAAAAGCACATACAATTCTTCCTCCTGGGGAAAGGACGGGGGAGGGGGCTGGAATATGCTCCATAAGATAAATGTGAGTCACATCACTGAACACACTACTAAGTACCCAGAAACTATGGGGAGAAGGCCACAAAAACTGTTATACAGAACTGAAAACAAAATATAGACATGGAAATCTTGGTTCCTTCTTTTCAATATATTTTTATATGTTAAGAATTGGGTGCGAGAGCTAGCATGGAGGGTAGGGGCAGAAGGCTAAACAAAAGATAAGAGAAAGGAAAAGAAAAGGCTACAGGGGACAAAGAGTGAGGAAGGATGTTCAAGACATAAGGGAAGATATGAAAAAGGTAGAGAGAGTCATTGTTAGGAGACAACCCAGTGAACCTTAAGGTGAACTGAAACAGAGCATACAGAGTAAGAGGAAGCCCAGCACACTCCATGTAAACACACAAGTCTCAGGACCAGACAAGACCTCTGCACTCACCCACACTAAACCTTTACCCAAATTTGACATAAACATTCAGTGCTCACTGAGTATAGAATGGTATCAGTGTTGTTTTATTAGCAGCCCAAAAACTGACTAGCTCTCATTTTTCAAGGCTTCTAACAGCAGCCCCACAGTGATAACTAGAAACCTTGAAGATGAGAGAAGCGAGTCAGTTTTGAGGCTGCTAATACCGCAGCACTAACAGTGCTGTACTGAACCAGCATTACTTAGAGCACTGTAGGTACTGCTGCGGTATTAGCACCCCCAAAATTTACCAGCATCCTTCATTTTCAAAGCTTCTAATAGTCACTGTCAGGGATGCTTTAGAAGCTTTAAAAATGAGAGGAGCAGCTGTAAAAATGACTAGCTCCTGTCCTTTTCAAGGCTTCGAATAGCAGCCCTTTGACAGGTGCCTCCCCTTCACTGTTTCTGAAGCAGCTGAGTAGAATTAAGTTATAAAGTAGAGTGGGGTTGAAACATCCTATACATTTTACTTTTTTATGCAGGTATGGATATGCAGACAGACAGACTCTGTTACAATGTATGCAGTACGGAACAAATTGATACTGGCATTGTGTTATGCATCTAAGTGAATATGCACTTATCAGATATGCAGATGAATGGTATGGTATACAGTGTTCTAGGAAACTACTACTGGGTTATAAGTAGAAGCCAAGCCTTGCACAGCCTTGAAACCAATAGAGGATTTGAGCAAGTAGAGGTCACAAAACTGCAAGTGAAGAAAAGGGTTCTTACGACAGTGTGCTGGACAGATTTTAAGAATATAATGTGAGATTCAGGGAAGTCAGAAATGAGAACCCTCTAGTAGTGAAAGCAAAAGATGACAAGAGTATAGAACTGAGGTGCTGGGAATAGGAAAGAAGGACAGATTTTAAAGATAGCACAGAGCTGAAGAACTGGAATGATTAATCAACTGCTTAGATCTCAGGGGAGAAAGGAGGACAGAGAGGAGCTGAATATGGCATGAAGGTTGCAAGCCAAAGCCTGAGTCAAGTTAAAATGTGTCTGGATATCCAGAAAGAGATGTCAAAGAGATGGTCACAAAACAAAAGCAAAATATAGGGGCAGATCAGAAAGAAGTAAAGAGGGTGGTCATGAAGACTGTATTTTCATTGTTCAAATGGTAATGAGAGTGTTACAAGGGAAAGGATGTAAGGGAAGACAGGGGACACTGTGAGAAATATTTAAAAAGCAATCAGAGACTGGAAAGTTAAACCAACAGAGAACCAGAAAAATACAAATGCAAGTCAAGGAAGGAAAGCAAACCATCTGAAGGAAACTAACCCATCAAGAAAAATAAGTACAATGTAGACAAGAAAAATAAGTTATGAAGAAACTCAAATGTTTTCTCCAATATAAATGCTGGACTGCATATCCTGTCATGAAGACATCGTCTTTTGATGAGAGAAATCTCAGGAATGTGGAATAGGTTAGAAATGAGCAAGCTGAGGGTCCAAGAGGAACCGTGAGGAGAGAAAGTTGAAGCATTGGTAACAGATAATATATTCAAGAAGTTTGGTTGGGAAAAAGTAGAAGTATACTCAGTAGTAATTAAAGAGGCTAAAAGACTGAAGGAGGATTATCAGGATAGCAAGTGCAGCTCCACGTTCTTAACAGCAGAGGAAATAGACAATATTATGGGGAGCTACTGAAATCAATAGGGGATAGTGTCAAGAGCACATTTAGATACAAGGCAAATTAAAATCGTATAGGTTACTGAAAACTGAAACAGGTGCATGACAATAAAAAGACCACAGAAATGTAGAATCTATCTTACGAGAGAATAATAAAAGAGCTTAGAAATTGCTTAACCCACTGAAGTAGACACTGAGAAGGAATATAACCTCCATCCCTAAACGCATCAGGGTAGCCCATAAGGGATAGAGAAGAGGTACTAAAGCTAAAGGACAAAATTGGCAAAGCAATAAATCAACATAAACTGACCACAAATGAATCTAAAAGCTTGAAGTCTGGTTAATAGCCATCACCAAAATAAAGTTCTAGATCAGCCTTCCTATAGGAGTAGTGAGGACAATGAGGACAGTGATCTCATTCTTGCTCTGTCAGCTCTTTTATCAGACTGTCTGTAGAAACATGAAACTGACTGCTAATATCAATTCAAATCAGCTAACAATGTCGTTTGTACCTCTGCAAAACTGCTACTGTGTAATAGAAGTTGCTTTCTGTTACTTAGGCAGTTTCTTTTCTGCTACAGCACTGATTAAAAAAATAATTCCAGAGTGGCAGGAAAACTCAAAGCCCTCTTTAGACTCAACTATGAGACACTGATAAATTCAATTACTTATGCAATCTCAGTTTTACAGACTAAAAGGTTACAGGAGTACAAACAAAAATTCAAGATATTCAGGCAACTCTCTCAGAATAAGGGCTGTTTACACACGTGGAAAAAAAAACCAACAAAACAAAACAGTGCATTACTGTCAGGTCGGTGCACCCCCACACCAAGCACAGCGCACACCCAAAAGAGGCATCACATCAATTTGACCTGGCTCACCCAACGTCTGTATAGATCACCTGGTTCAGTGGGGCTTTTTGGCACTTTTATCTAATAGCTGATTCAATCAGCTATTAGATAAAAGTGCCAAAAAGCCCAGTGGGATCTATACAGATGTTGGGCAAGCCGGGTCGAACTGATGCGATGCCTCTTCCAGTGAAGCATTGTTTTGTTTTTCAGGTCTGTCAATGGCCAAAAACACTATATTTACACTTACTAAAACCAAATAGTGCCCAAAACAGTGAAGTCTTGTAAATGCTTGACCTTCTGTCAGCAGAACATAAATGGATGAAAAAATGCAACGAAATAATAGCTGTGAGCATTTTCTAACACAATTCCAAACTTCCACAGTTCAAAATATGAAATGACAAAGTTGAAAGGGTATGAACTCAGTAATCTAATAGAACTTTTCAATCCCTAGTTTCTATAAATAAATACCAATAGTTGGAGTACATTACCTTCATTCTCAGATGTCTGGCATTTTACCTTTACTACTAAATCAAAGGTACGTTCTGGATTTTCCCTAGAAGTAAACACACAAGTTGGTTGATTAGTCATAGCAAGCAAACTAAATGGACTAATACAGATTGTCAAGCATTCTTTACAATGTAATATAGTTTGCATGCCACTTGACATGATCATCACTCTTAAAGTAATGATTTCATTTATGTGATTTCTGAATTTTTACAAGACTTCTACATCTTCCTAAACAGACTGTAAGAAAGTGAGCTATATTCTCTCAAAAAAAATCCTGATCACACCACACATGAAATATACAAGAAATGATGACCCATGTCTGACAGCCCTTCAATCACTTCACTGTAACACTTTACAGAATGTATATGTTGAAGAATAACTTTAAAATGAAGAACAGTCTGCTTTACAAAACTGGCCTTTAGTACTGAAAGAAGGGCTTTTAATATATTGGTTTCAAACTGAGTTTTAATGGTTTGATTTGGGCCTCTTGCTCTTTAAATTTTTTAAAAGCTTCTAGTTTTAGAATGTGATGAAAGTAGTCCCATCATATACTAAGTTTCATCATAATTTAGCCATAAGCCTATCTGTCTTCTTAATATGTTTGGTGATCAACTTAAGAGTTCAGAGTCACTTAGCCTGTTCCTTCAGAAGCGATTCCATTTACAGTCAACTAAATCCAGCACACAACAATTCAACCAGTAGGAAAATATGAATGCAATAACTCATCTTCTAATTGCCTCCTAAAAATTAAGTGTTTCTTAGAAAAGAATACCATCAAATATATTCCATTACTATACAACATCCATTGTCCATGAATAAGCATTTACATTTCAGTCACATGACCACACCTGGGCAGGCCCGCCACAGCGGCTCCAACAGCCAGGAGTAATCCAGACACAGAGCGGCCTGGCCCCAGAGGGGAACTCTTACCCCTCCTCCCTCTCCCCCATGGGGCTGGGAGTGGTGCTGGGGTGCTCTTCTCCCTCCTCCTCCCCTCCCTGCGGTGGGAATGGGGGTCTGTGAGGCTGCCTGGCCCCAGAGGGGGACTCTTCCCCCTACCTCTCCCCCATTGCAGCAGGGTGGGGAGGAGGGCCTCTATGCAATGCTGCTTACCACCAGAAGTGGACTCTTCCCTCTACTCTCCCCAGTCCCACGCCAGGGGGAGGCTCTGTTCCATGCTGGAGGGAACTCTTCCCCCTCTTCCTCCTCCCCCCAGAGAGGTAGCAGAAGCATGGAGCTCAGCTGGGCAGGGTGTGGGTATGTGAGGGAGGGAGGGTGGGGGGTGTAGGGATCCCCACACACTCCCCCCCCCCCCCCCCGGGGCCCCCCCCCCCCCCCGGTGGTGTGCAGCCCCTGCTGCCTGGCAGCAGCAGCAGGCAGGGAGGTCAGGGCGCTTGTGCCCAGTGCAGGCGTGACTCTGGCCATCACTGCGCTGGAGAAGGGAGCAGAGCCTGCCTTATCCCCACGACTCTGCTCCCTGAGCCTGCAGCTTCAACCCTGCACTGAATCCAGCTGCTTGCCCTACTCTCTGCTGTGCAGATCCCAGCACTCTGGTGGGAGTGGAGGGAGCCTGCCCCCCTGGTTCCCCGCAGAATCCAGTGCAGGGCTTCCCTGTGTGAGCACAGAGCTTCAGGCACAACCTGGAGCCTCAGAGATAGAAGAGGCCGGGCAGGCTGTGCGGGGCTGTGAGCCTCACCCCCAGTGCAGCACAGCACTAGCTGCCTCTATCCCCACAGTTCCACATTCATACAGGGAAGCCCCAAACTGGACTCTGGGGAAAGCAGGGGGTGGGGCTCCCTCCACTCCCAACAGAGTGCTGGGACTTGCAAGGTGGAGAGTGGGGGAAGCAACTGGCTCAGGTTCAGGGAGCAGAGTTGTGGGAATAAGGCAGGCTCTGCTCCCTCCCCTAGCACAGCACTGGCTAGAGCCACATCTGCACCAGGCATGAGCACCCTGACCTCCCCGCCTGCTGCCAGGCAGCAAGGGCTGCATGCCATGGGTGGGGGGGGACTGTGTGGGGGTTGCTACACTCCCCACCCTCCCTCACACACTGACACCCTCCCCAGTGAGCTCCGTGCTCCTGCTGCCCCTCTGGGAGGAGGAGGAGGGGGAATAGTTCCCTCCAGCATGAAACAGAGCCTCCCCCTGGCCCCCGCCCCCACTCTGGGGTCAGGCAGCATTGCATGGAGCCTTCCCATTCCATTCCATGATCCCTGTGGCAGGGGGGAATGGGAGGAGGAGGAAGATTCCCCATCCAGCACCTCACAGAGTACCCCTTCCTACCCTGAGACGTGGAGGAGGGGTAAGAGTCCCCCCAGCACACAACAGAGCCCACCTCCCCCTCCCAACCCTGTGGGACAACTAACCCAGCATGGCCCCATTAAGGTGAAGGGGCAGGGAGAGGGGTTAATTACTCCCTCCATACCTTCCCTCCAGGCAGGGTCTGCCTACTCCAGGGGCCACTGCTACAGCCCCATCCCCTCTGCTCTCCAACAGACAGGCTGACCCTGACTGCAGTGGGGGGAAGAGGAGGAGGAGGGAAGAATTAACCCCCTCCCTGCCCATTTTGCCTTAATAGAGCCAAGCCAGCCAGTGTCCCTGCTAGAGCCAGTCCCTGCTCAGCTAGAAAGCAGAGGGGCAGGGTCAGCCCTGCAGGTAGAGCAGAGCACTGTCTAGCCCAGAGAACATGCTGGGATGCTGGGGATTTCATAAACCTGTTTGAGCTAAATCAGTTAAGTCTGATACTACATTCAACCAGGTTTATCTCAAACCGATTTCAACCATTTTCAAACTGTTTTATATGCACTGAATGACTGTTTTGTTACAGATTTAACCAGTCTCTGATCACTTAAACCAGTTTATGTGTAATGTCAGTCCCTAGCCTTAGAGATTGGATTCCAGATTTCAAGACTGTTACATATAAAACACATCATGGATGGTGGTTTAATTTTTTTTAATTTTAGAAGGATTCTGAACTGGAAGGGAAGCTTTCAACTATCAACAGTTATTTAATTATTTTTTCATAATTTCTTTTGCCTTCACTGACTATTAGGCATTATCAATTACGAAAATATGGAATGATACCAAGACTCAGGTCTTATAGGGAAGTATAACAATCACACATCCCACCCACAACACATCATTTTGCAGAACTTTTTAAGGCTGGCCCTATGCAAACTTGGGAGCCAAATTCTGATCTCAGTTATGCCAATATAAACCCAGGGTACTAACAATTTACACAGGTGTTAATGATACAGAATTTGCTCTAGCAAAATCAAAATGAAACTGAAGAGAGTCAAGCTCTTTGCGCTGAAGAAAAGAGTGGACTATGTGAATCCACCCTGTAGTGAGAAGAATGTCACCACCCCCCTGCCATGAAAGGACTTAATAAAATTCTAGCCAGCGGTGTTGGTTTAGTCTCTTGGCTCAATTTCCCTGTCCACTTGTTTCTAAGAGATAGGCATTACACTGTATTTAATTTATTAATTTCTCTTGAAACAATATAAAAAATACAGGATTAGGACTTTACAGTTCCACTTTTTAACTGAACTTAGTCACAAAGGAAGCTCTTGAAAATATATCCACTCCCTTCAGTATACTGCCGTAAAGTCTGTATTTGCACAAAAGTAGGTCTCAATTTACCCTTCACAAACTCATCTACTCTCATAACTATCACAACTCCTAAACAGCAGCACACATATTCAGAGTAAATATGAGAGATTTAGCTTCTCATCATGACACTCTGATTAAGGAAGTCCGTAAAAGTATTTCAAAGGCCTGTTTTTACAGAATCAGAGACAAAATGTATTCACACTATTTTATAACTTAGTTTTAGCTAGGTTTATAACCATTTACTTGGCATTTCAAAATAGTTGTGTATCAATTAGTAAGTAACTGTAAACCATTACAAACAACTAACTTCACTGAAATTATTTTATCAACACTCATAACCAGGATAACGCTCATATTTTCTCTAGTGTAGCTATATGCTCTTAAGTTCTCTGAAAGAAGATTCTCTTCAACAGCATATTATAAAAATGTTGTAAGATTCAGAGGATTGTTGATCAACAGCCACCCTATTGATTCACTATATTTTACGTGGTATTTGCACAGTACTTCCTCAGAACCAGAGCTAACTTGACCTGTACGTTTCACAAGTGCAGCAACCAGGGCAAACAACTCCATTGCTGAAAACCAGCCCTATTTATTTGCAGAAGCTATGGAGAGACAACAAGCAGAAAACTCTGCATGCGAAAAATTATAAGTGTCGTTGCTTTCCTAAACTGGCTAGCAGGTTTTGGGGGATTATAATAATTATGCTAGGGGCCTAGGCCACTAGCACATTACTAAAACTTCTAGCTTCTTTTTAACTATATTACAGGGGGAGCTTGGGGAGTCTGAACCCCCCCATAAGAGATGACAGCCCCCTGTAAGATTTGAAAATCATAACCTGAGGGGGGGGGGGGCATACGGGGGGGGGGGGGGGGGCGGGTCGTCTCATTCCATTAGGGCAGGAATCAGCAATGTTTTTGGGCAGAGTGCCAGAAACACACGCAACCTCAACTTGCAAGATGTTCGCATGCCAGGGGCGAATGGTGGGGAAGCCACAAAGGGCCCGATCCTTGTTGTGATAGTGCAGCCGTGGCCCCTTCCCTGCCAACTACCCTGAGGCACGTGTGCCAGCCAAAATGCAGGGGTAGGTATGGGTGCCAGTGTGGCACTCAAAGGCATTAGGGCATGGTGATGGGCAGCCCAATTTTTTTTTTTTTTTTTGCAGATCACCGCCCCCAGGAGTCAAGGCATAATTCGAACCCTGCAGGTACATAATCCAGGTACATGGGTGACTGGTGCTCCTAAATCTGAGGGGGCACCCACAGAAGCTGGTGGCGGTGGCGGTGGCAGACAGTGATGGCGAGCACCCACAGAAGCCAGGGTTGGCGTTGGTGGCAGGGATGGGTGAGCACCCGCAGAAGCTGGCAGTGGCAGTGGTGGTTGGGATGGCCCTGTTAAGGGGCGCACATGCCCCCCCTACCAGTCGCCTATGTCCAGGTAGAGGGACCTGCTGCTGGTCGGAGTCTGGGTAGCGCCAAGCCAAGTTTGCTCTGGTTCTGACAAAGCAGAAAGTGGGGGGAGGGGGGGCACCCCCAGGAGACCTCGGACCTGGCGTCCACAAGGAGCGGGGTGCTGAGGGGCAGAAACCACCCCCTGGCGATGCCCCCCTCTTGCCAGGCAGATTCCCCGGCTGGGCGGGGACACCCCCGTGAGCCCAGGGGCCTGTGTGTCTTGGCCTGGCAATGAAGGGCTTGGCAAGGAGGGGCCACGTTCAGAGGAGGGTGTGAGGCGGGGCGGGCGTCTCCGTGACGAGGGGCAGGGAAGATGCCGGGGGTGGGGCAGCGCCTCGGGGAGAGGGCAGCATCCTCCC
>NW_005842151.1:2127769-2138850 GCF_000455745.1 Alligator sinensis | reverse complement strand
CCCCCCCGGCCAGGCACCCGCACCCGGGAACCGGCACAGCAAGGACCCGGCCTTCCCCTGCAGCCCCTTGGCACCGACCCACCTCCCCCCGCCGCCCGCACCTGCTTCAAATCCCTTCGGTTTCTTCCCTCCCCACTCCAGGGCAAAAACGGAAACAGAGGGGTCCTTTGCAGTAACCCCTTTGCTACACCAGAGCCAAAACCTTCCTCATCAGAGAGAAAACGCTGGGGGAAACGCCTGCGAGGTCACCTTCCAAGAGTGGCCGATATTTTTTATTGTTGGAAAAATTCTTCTTTGCCCCTTTCGGGTATAAATGCCCTGGGCCAGGCTGAGGAAGTGTCTGCAGTTGGTGTGGGCTCTACCAGCTGCAGAAGCTTCCTCAGCCCGTGGGTGACTAGTGCTCCTGAGTCGGGGGGGGGGGGACCCCCGCCCCCTCAGCAGCCAGTCAGTGACTGGGGGGGGGTCCCCTGCAGCTCATCCCATGGACCAGGGAGAGGAGGTCCCCTGTGGCTGATCCCAGCAGTGCTTCTGGCACCCCCACTCCCCAGCTGGCACTAAGGAGGGGCATCAGCTCTTCCACATCCCCCCCCTCCGGCCCACTACCTAAGCGGGGAATGCTGCCTGTCAGGGGGTATACATGCACCCCCATGTACCCCCTATACATCGCCACTGCCTCAGCCTGACACAGGGTATTTATACCCCAAAAAGAATTTTTCCAACTATTTGAGCTGGTCTAATAAAACATCATTTACCCAAAGAACCTTGTCTGTCTGTGTCCTTAGGCCAACATGGCTACAACCTATACCCCTGTCTTCAGAGTAACACTTAGTTGGCTGCATTTTGGGGTTTGTGAGACCAGCAGCTAAGGCAAGGACTCGACAGTTAGGCCCCAGCTGCATAAAAAAAAAAAAAAAAAAAAATCTTAGGCACAGGCTTAGCTTGACCCACTGTAATTTGTCCAACAGCCATTGATAAGAATCCAAAATCCCCAGAAAAGCCACATTGTTGCATGAGTCCTGGGCAAGCCAAATCATGTTGGTTTATGGGTCTATTTGAGGGGTGTAGTTTGTAGCCATGTTGTTCTAAGGACACAGGCAGGCTGCTAAGAAGTTTTCCAACTATTTGAGTTGGTCTAATAAAAGATATCGGATTTACTCAAAGAACCTGGGTCTATTCGAATGGCTTAACTTGCAGGGCCCAGCCAGGCCTTCGTAGACTTCATAAACAAAAAGCCCTGAAGGGTGAAAGCAGGCAGAAGGCTGGGCAGTGTGGACAGTGCCACACCACCCTGCCTTCTGCCTAGCTTCAGACCAACAGAATTTCTACTCGTAGGTTGAAAGTGTATGAGAAAGAGCGCAAGTGAGGAAACAGAAAATGCATTAATCCTGCCAGCATTTAGGCATGTGAATAGCTCCGCTGCAGTCAAATCAACTACTCACATATAAAGTACATATATGTCCGTGTGGACATTTTCAATATTAGTTGCTAAGAAACCGATTCTTGTTGGACACGTGTAAAGGAATAATTTGAGTCAAGGTCTTTCGTTGGGCTATATTTAGCCCTACTGCAAACAGATGCACCTCAGGTTTATTTCAGTAGGAGCTCTCATGCCAGGGTTAAATTTGGTCCATTAAGTTTACAGATAGGAGTGCAGTGACAGGACAGTTAAAGTGTCCGCTACAGCTCCAGAGGCGAGAGAGTTCATGCCTTGCTCTGAGCATGTGCCCCAGTTGATCCAGCTATAAATGGGTATCTGGTCATTTGGCTTGGAAAGGCAACAGGATGGGATGCTTCCTGGTGTGCTGTTAGCGATAGAAACTGATGGACCATAATCACACAAGCTCTACAGGCTGCAAACCAGTAACATAACTAAGGGGGAGGGGGTGGCAACTGGGACAGCAGTGCCAGTAGCTGCCTCTGGGGCTACCATCACAGCAGTGGCTAATCATCATAGTGGCAGTTAGTGCTGCTCAATGCATTATGGCTGCCTTGCAATTGTTCTTCAGTAAACTCAGGAGTTTTGGATTAGTTTGTAAGGACTACAGTCATTTTGGCAACCGTTATATTATATCCTGTATAAATCATCAGACGGACCAAAATAGACAGGTGTATAAAGTGAGCAGGTTTAGATTATTTACCTGGAGATTTTATAACTACTGCATATATTTCATATCACAGTGGGGGGAAAGTAATGCTTTGAGGATTCTAGAAAAGATGATGAATGTTACTGTTGCTTACTGTTCATCTTTGCTTTGTCCCAGGTCCTTAACAAACTGCTTAACAGGGAATCTAATGGAAGAAATTAGCACACTAAATCCACAAAATATATCAGTAAATACAATCAACGTGAGTAGCTTTCCACACAAGAGAAGTCTTACTGACTATGAAATGGAGGAAAAACAAGCACTAGCCTTGAGAAAGCTCCAAGTCCCATTCATCTTAAGTGAACTAAACAGCCAGATTCCCACCCACACCAAATTTCCTTCACCCTCACCCTCATTCACTGCAATGAAACATTTATAAAACAGAAAATTTACATTACTGTGCCAAAGCACAAACGTCATTGATTTTGCTGCTCCCTCTGAAATCAATCATAATATCAACACTTGAAGAGAAGAATAAGTGCAAGCCAAATATATATTAAACACATAAAATAGCATCATGGAGGTTGAAAATTCAAATATGCAAAAGCCAAGAAATTACAAATATTAAATATTCTGATTCAATCTCTTCTTGGCCACGTTGCACATCTTATATCTATATGTCTCGCTGTATATAGATTAAGATGCAATAAAACATACAGAATGTGCAACAAGACCAATTCAAAGTTGAAGCAAAAGAATGAACATTGAGTGTTAACTTTCTGCATACTTAATTCTGCATTAATTTTTTTGGCACATTTAAGCGGACCTGCAACTCCCACAGAAGTCCATGGAAGATGTTGGGGTTCATCTTATTGTAGAATATTTTCCAACTATCTTTTTTAATTAAAAACACTAATTCAATGTTGCTTTCATTGAGGCTATCCATCCATTGCTGAACTACTTACAAATGAACTTCTCTGAGGGTATCAAGTGAGGTGAAGCAAAAATACTCCCGTAAGATCTGCCAACAAATAAATGTACCTGCTTGAAATGCCAAAATCTGATGCTCCCTTCAGTACACTATGTTTACAAGGCCTCGTCTAAAATGATCTGTATGTCCAGGGGTCATTTCTTATAAAATAAATATTTTAGTAGATGAGATTCAAAAAAGGGAGACAAGAAAAAAATAAAGCTATGAAAAAACTTTAATTTGGAGAGAAATTAAAGAGAGTCAACCATTTACCTTAGAAATGAAACAAACAAAAGATGACATTATAAAATAGAGAATGTAGACTGCGAGTTTCTGTTCTTCCTGTCTTGTAAGGCAAGAAAAAGAGCCTGTGTAAGAAATCAAAGGATGGCAAATTCTAAACACCAATGACTTGGACTCCAAAAGGGATTGGATGTTTATATGGATTACAAGAATGTCCAGAATTGTTATAGCTAGTAATAAAAAAAATGTACCCAAAAAGATAAAACCTCATGTTTAGGGTTGGAGTCAATCCCAACGATGGATTTAAATGAAACCTTCATCTTCCCTCTGTGGTGTCTTACACTTTTTCTGAGGTATCTGCTGCTTACTATTTTTGGACTTGATGGACCACAAGTCCACTGTAGCACATATTGATGCAGTGTAGGAATCCCACCTAGCCTGTTGGGTTTATCTGGCCCAAGGATGGGTGGTTCACATATCCTCTGGGCCTCTTGTGGCTTTATTCTTGATTGGGGAAATTATTCCCATTCATGATGCTATAACAGTTTATCACTAAGAGTAAACTAAGTAGATTCTCACAACTGACACAAAGTGTCCCAGTTTTCATGCTTGGAAGAGCAGGGACAGAGTTGGCAATCTTGATACTTAATACCTACATTAAAACTCCAGTTAGATTTAATAAAAAGAGGGCAATGTTGAGAAAAGTACTGTTATGCCATTCCACCATGGGCCCTATCTGAACCCTTCTTCTCTAAAGGAAAAATAAGACCAAGAGAAAATTCTAGTGCATGTGCAGGAAAAGGATGTCTTCAGATTTTCAAACGGATTTCCTTTACACTTGAAGTGTTTTTCCTTCTCAAATATGGACTATAAAATAAACTAAGTCCGAGGTTTTCAGCTTCCACCACATTATATTTCATTCAGAACGCATGAGGAAATTATTTTTTATGCTTACATAACATAAATTGGCTGATGCAATTCTGTTTAGATTTTTTTGAAAAATAAAAGTGATAATGGTATCCCAAAAGAAAAATTTTGGCAAAAAAGGAATTTAACATAGGATGGCAAACTCATGATCAAATGAAGAAAAAGATGTTAAAATTAAGATATCTTCTCAGTCTTAACTACAGCATGTTATCGGCAAACACTCTTAAAGCCAAAAATATTTGAGCTTGGTTGTAGTTTATGCTAAGGAATCTTTATACCACCCTGTGAATGCAAAGCTAGCTAAGGTTGGCATAACCTTACACCCACCTTAAAAGGCCTTTTTATTCATTCAGAACAGCATAAATAAACCTTAATGTACATTAAAATCCATTCCTTGTCTTCTCACAATTCAAATCAGATTCATGACAAACTTTTCAAGCATCTTCAATTCTCTGACTAAAAACCAGCATGAAAAATATTAAGAATATCTCCTTCAATTGGCCCGGGTGAGAAGTGGCTGAACTATCATCTAGGCAAGTCCCTCAGCTGTGTCACCAAGACACAAAATACAGCAAAATTCAGCTTACAATTGTTGAAATGTTTGAAAATGCCACAAAAAAGAAAACAAGCATTCACACCCCATCCAATATGGAGCATGCTGCTGTTCCCAGCCAAATTGAAAACATGTGGCTTTGGGTCTATAAAAGTTATTCAAACCATAGTTAGGATCTAAAAAAGGATATGGGAAACAGACAAGAAAGGCCACACACAATGTCACTTGGAAGTGATAAAGGGAGGAAGGAAAGTCATGTGAGGATCCATTTATTTTTGGAAGATGAAACACATGCCCACAACAAGTTTTTTTAGAGCAGCTTCTGAAAATAAAAGGTGTTCTATTAACCATGTTCTAAAACATATTAGGTGAATTTTAATCCTCCCAATACAAATACTGAACAAACAAGCATTCTGTGGGGAACTCCATGTACATACATAGCCTCTTCCCACTGGCCTGTTCCCAACAAGCCTCTTCCCCTGGCCTCTTCTCACTACCTCCATAAAGCAGAGGATAGCTAGGATGGATTAGTGGTTCCCATATGGTATCACAGAAGGGGAAGATCTAGCGGGTGGTGCAGTGGTGCATTTGCAGCCCACCTTTGCTTCCTGGTCCATGACCCCTCTCCTTTCTAAGAGTTTTGATGTTCCACTAATCAGACTATCCTTTCTTTTGCAATTCTTCTGTCTGTTAGTGGCTCCTGGTGACATAAGTCCTATTTCACAGCCCTGCAGCCTGTTTTTAACTCTAGCTATAAATGTTAACTCACGTGTGGGAATGTTAACGCAGATCTAGAAATAACTTTCGGTGGGTGCATCTACATGAGATGCTTAATGCACAGTAGCTTAATAATAATGTGCAGTTGCATGTCAGGCAAAAACTGTGCTAATATACTACTGCACAGTAGTATTAGACTACTACACAGTAAGTGTCACTGAAAACCTGTGTGCCAGTGCTACTGCACAGTAACTCTACTTACTGAGTATTTAGTTACTACTTCATTAAGCTGCGCATTAATGAACATATGGACGCACCCAGTGAAGCATTGAGTGCAACATCAAGATGCTCAGGATGGCTAGATTTTGTTTCATGAACCTGAGAAAAGAGATGTACATGTAATTCTAATAACTATAGGACTAATGAACCAATATATTTTGATTATTTTTGCCTAGTTGGCTGTGTTTTTGTATATAATACATAAAATAGCACATTAATGGACATTGCAATAAAGTTACATTTGTTTTTGCTTCAATCTTAAACTGAATGATATAGCCCTAGGCCCCTAGCATATTAGTAAAACTTATAGTTTCTTTTTAACTGGACAAAAATATATATCATGTTTTATGGGAGAGGCACCACACTGTCTGAACCCCTTTTCAAAACCTTAGATTCGCTGACTGTACCAAGTCTTCCTTCTAAGTGCCTTGGAAATGAAAAGGGGCTTGGTACTTAAAGTAGTCACTTACTTTAGTTCAATATAAACAATGTTCATTAATTAGAGGTACAGCCTGCACTGGGCTTTTGCATCTCATTAAGAAATTATTTTGTTTCTTAGTTATACCTCTAATAGCAACCCTGAAATCGACAGAACCTAGTCAATTCAAGGCTGCTTTTGAAGCCTTGAAATTGATGACTCCTATTCAATATTGCTAAGTTTTTAGTTCAACAGGGTAGGATTGCATTACAATGGTGAGTAATTGCATTACATTTGCATTACAAAGTCAATGGCAATGCCAAAGAGTTCTTATGCTCTACACTCTAACCCTACAATGCTCTTGAGCGGCTTATGCATTTAACTGATATTCAGATAACCACTGTTTGTTACAATGCAAGCAACAGTCACAAAATTGGAACTAGTGTTGGCTGTATGCAGTTAAGGGAGAATTAAATACTTATCCAATAAACAAGGAAATGCACTGTACAAAGATCCTCCAGGCCAGGTAAATTACAATTAACAACAGGACTTCGAAAGACTTTTATGGAGATCTTGCTACTGATATTATAAAAGATATTTTTTGGAGTACTGTTAGTTGAGCTAGTTACTATGACCTGTCTTATTCACCAATGGCTGATTCCATCTATAAATACATGTTGCTCCAACTAATATTAGCACCTTATTAGACACTGCAGACTTGGCAGTCCTCTATTAGAGATAACTACTGGTCTCATAGGAAATTGGCTATTAATATCAATAGGACTATCTATTATTTATTTATTTCAATCTCACAGTCATTCATTGCAAGCTGTGAACATGGTAGAATTGTAACAGTGCTTCATGTCCTGAAGTTTCAAACCTCACAAGAATACAAGCATAAATTTCCTAATTAGGCTTTATAGTCTAGGATATCAGTCCCATGATAGTATAAAAATAGTATTGATAATGACAGCTACCTACTTTCAACCATTCCTTAGTCCACTCTCATCTATTAAAGATTGAGTCTTTTGAGGAGAAAGATCCAATACATATAATATGCAGGTATTCAGTACATATTCCATTTTAGTACACTATGAAAATCATTAGACAGAATACAATAAACAAAGATTTCAGTATTTCTAAACATTTAACTCCCTGTTAGTTGTTCCTTGTATGTACTTAGCTGGATCATTCCTGTTTTCTGTTTATGGTGACTTTTTACATGATTTTATCCCCTCCCACCTACCTTTGAAATATATTCTGATGTTGTGATCCACTAATATAACTTTTTGATTATTTTTAAAGGTAAACAATGATACACTTTCCAACAATAAAGGAATTATGTTTCAGAGATAAATTCATGTGCAAGGGACACCTTGAGAAGGCAAGAGTTTGGGTCAATAGGAATCTTCTGTTAAAGTGATTTATGTGCTATCTTTAGTGTTCAACAATGAAATCATATAGTAGCTGCCACTCCACATGTGATAATGCTATGTATGAACTCTGTGCGTTTGTCACATGACCATATGAATCTGCACAAACATGCACATACCTCTTTAAATAAGCAGGTAAACATACATCTTAATTAATGAGTGTAGTCCCAGGAAGAGGTAAGCATTAAGATAGGAATGAAGATTTCCAGGCTTTCTAATCAATATACCCTATCAATGAGGCTAAAAAAAAAAAGCTGCACTAGATCAGGCCAGCAGATATGTTTGTTCACAACTAACTCATCACACCATTTGTTAACACAATGAACATCAACACATCTAGACTCCCTGGGCATTTTTGTCATTATCAGTTATTTGACCATTTAGGTACAATTGTAAGCTTACTTATAATACCAAACAAACCCCATGTCAACTCAGCATACATACATATATCAGCAAAAAGCAAAATATTTTCTACATAATACAGTACAATATATATACTTTTGATTCTGAGATCAATAGCTTAAACTGATCTGAATTTCTAATGAAATACTTAAACCAAAAATTATAATATCAATAACTTATAAGTAAATTAATTACTTATTAACTTACAGCAATGCCAGGTTTAGAGTGAACAGAAGATGTGCAATTGTCCTGAGTAAATATATTTTCATAAGTGTCCCAGAGGCATGCCCTGACATTTTTTTTTTTAACTGTCAGTGTTAATTAGTGTTTTGCTTTTTAATTCATTTGTATGTGAAAGGAAAAAGTATTTTCTGTCACATACAAAAAAAATTATATGTTTATATATCTTCCATGTTTACCAGTTTAAACATTTACTGGTATCAGCATATACCAAATAAGTGGAGAACAGTGAAAAATACTTGGAAGAATTTAATTTACTCAAATATGGTAGCTGTAGGAACTGACAGTGGAATATAAAGCATCTTTCAGTTCTAGACTACTGGTTTTTGCACAGCCCATGTCAAAAAAGACTACTTCTTATTACATGTTCATCACCATTCATATATTTTAAATGGTTTCAGTGTACTGGTCCTATTACATAGGTGTCTACATTGAACTAGTAGGAGACCCAAAGAAAATCAAAGAATGAGAAAAGAAACAAAATGAATCTTCCCTCCACAACAAATAGTCTCTCCATTAGCAAGGCCTGAGATATATTAACAGCAATAGAGGGTAAAAAATTGTGCTGCCCAATTTAAGGATTATTAAGAGGAACTGTTCACTTTAACAGACATTTTTCACAAGTACTAATATCACATTATAGGACTGAGGCCGAATAATGACACCTTCCTTCATGTTATGTATGATATACATAATCCCTATGGAGGGTACTCATTCACCTAAGTTATATATGAAAAAGAAGAGTTTTAGGAGATTAAATCCACTGGTGCTGAATGAACTCAGTTTTTCTGTTTAGATTGAGGAAAAGACCTCTCATATTCCTTTATGGTATACTTTGGATTGTGTTAGTCTGCACAGCTAATTTATTTGGCTAATCTAGTTATTATTAAAATTATGATGATGCCAATATTTCTTTGGCAGTTTTGCAAGGAGTTAGGGAAAAAAAAACCTATTCAAAATAGTAAAAAACCCCAACAATTTCTGCTAAAAGTAGAGTACAGTGCTTAAGGTTATGGCTCCCTGAAGGTGGGTATGCTGTGGTAAAGCTAAAAGCTCATAAAATTAGAAAAGGATCTGTATTAGAATAAGGATGTGTTTAAGGCTTACAAGCCATTCTGGAAATTGTCTTGCCATGTATACCAAAGAAACAGCACTTTTAAGCTTTATCGTTATAGTTTTCATGTGCTTGTTCAGTGTGGATTACAGTCTTTCATAAAGATGTCAGTATATAAAGGATATGTTTAGTGACAGATGTTATATATGGAAATTAGCTTTACAATACCAACCTGTTTCTCTGCTTTACACAGTAATTTTTCATTTTACAAATATACAGGGATTTACTATTTCCATAATGTGTATTTGCATACAAAAGGTTTACAATCATCTCAAGTGTTTCCCTTATCAGAGCATTTTGATGCTTTCATACCCGTGAGTGCTTCTCCAAGTCTCTGGTTGCACCTAGCTGGGTGCATCTACATGAGACATTTACTGCAGAGCTGCCCAATTAGCTCCTTAGTAAAATGTTAATTTTTACAAGCATATTGCTATTCAGGTAGAGTAAACGAATTAACTCTACTGTAGGATAGTACTGCGAAACTACTACAAGTACTATCCTACAACAGAGTTTACTGCACAGCAATGCACATGTAGACAGTGATGGGGCTAACTGGGGCATGAGGGTGCTTCAGTGCAGGAGCTGTCTGATGGCTAGCCCCACTCTGAAGTACCCTTGTACCCAAACCAGCCCCTTCCCAGGACATTGACCTGGGGAACAGCAGCTGTGGACTGGCAGGCAGGCTGACCACTCATGCTCCCCTGCCACATCACCTAACTGAACATTCCCAGCATTTCTGCCTTTTTACACGAAGCCACTATCCAGTAATATCCATTAACCATTTCTGCATAAACTCAGACATTTACCATTTTGCCTTTGCCTGAACTCCTAATGCAAATAAGGACTAAGTTTTTCAAGAAGAATCCCTCTACCTTTTTTTTTGTAGTAACTGCTGGATATGCAATAAGTTTTCAAGACAATGTAAAACATCACACAGATTCTCACATTCTTTTTTCTAATGTAGGACAATCTACACAGGGAAATTACTGCTTTGTGGGAAATTACTGCATTGGATTTAATCGCATGATTTTGGCTCAGATCACATGTTTGCCATTACTTACTACTGGGTCAGACCTTGCCAGATGCTGAGCCATTCTTGAGGGATGTCAAATGTGATGGACAGAGAGCTGCTCTCTAATAATCTGTTAATACTGTATGTTGACTAGGTTATTGGGGGGCGGGGGGAATCCAGTATTTGGCAAAGAGGACTGTGGGAGCAGCCAACTGAGCTGCAGGGGCTCTCACACAGCCTGGCAGGAGCAGGCAGGAGCAATTTTGAAGCTTCCCCCACTCCCAAGATAACAACAGCAGCAGCAGGTAGGCAGGCAGGCAGGGGAGCCAGGGAAGCAAAAGGAAGGGTGGGGAGCTTGACTTTGAGCATGGAGGAGAAGGGAGGGATTCTTGCTTGCTTTGGGGTCTGTAAAAAGGTCTCCAGAGGGTCCCGCAGAGTGGTACAATCTGAAAGGGGGGTGCATCTGCACCACTGCACCCCTCTGGATCTGCCCCCGTATTGTTGCATTTATTAATCTGTTACTTTAATAGCACTCTGTAAGGCAACAAACAAGAAAGAAACAGTGATTCAAGATAAGCCACTTCTAAGGAAACACATACAAATTGTTAGAAGATAATGCTCCAACCATTATCTGTGAAGAGATTAATTCTTGACTCCAGCCATCTTCCAGAATTGGTTTTGACAAGCAG
>NW_005842151.1:2116661-2127759 GCF_000455745.1 Alligator sinensis | reverse complement strand
TATATGAATGATGGATTTCAGGGAACTGATCACTACAGGGGAGGCAGTTTCGGGAAAACTGATCAGTGGAAATAGTGATACACAGGACCCCAGTAGCAAGCTTGAAGAAGATGAGTAATGTTAGGTTATTGTCACAGAATGGTAGGGTTTCAGGTAAGATAGATGTGTAAAGACTGATTTTTGTTCTGAAATTCTTGGTTACCCTTTTACACTCAGTTTCTCCTGTCAAAATGAACATCTGCTTTACGATGACCATTTGTTCACTATCTACATCACTTTGTTACAGACTTCTGGAGTAAAGAACCGTAGGTGCTGAACCTAGGTAGACCTGCTAGGCCACCGCTGCACAAAGCCTATCTCAGAGTAAAAGAATAAATGACTTCTTTTAGTCGATAAGAACTAGAAGACAAGTCAAAGGCATAAGGCCTGATGGCTGCCAGGATACACTGAAAGAGTCAAGATGTGCATCTAGCCTTGTAACCATGACACTTACGGGATTCCATTGAATTGAGTGGAAATTAAGAGTGATCAGTACCACCTAAGATCTCCTGAAAACCTTGCAGCAGCATCAGGCCTATTTTATCCTTCATGACCTAAACTGAAATGCAAAGAAAGTTAGTGTTACTGAGTACCATTCATTTTGCACAGATGTCTCAGGCCTTAATTTTTCCCAGTATTACATCAAGGAATTTTTTCTTTCATCATTTTCTCTTGTGTCTTCAGTGAAACAGTATAGTACATGTGTTCCTGAGATCTTGTGTCTTCAGTGAAACAGTATAGTACATCTGGTCCTGAGCCAGCCATAACTATTCTTAAGTGCTAGCTAGACATTGTGCCCTCTTCCAGAACTTGTATTTGAATGTTCCACGTGGGCTCCTACCTGCTACATAGAAAAGTACTCTCAGGCAGTAGTTCTCAGTCTTTTTAGGCTCAAGGCACCCCTCTGAAAATGTCAGCTCTTAATTTTCATTTCATTTGTTTCATTTAATTTTATTTGTTTTTTCATTATAGAAAAATACTGATAGTAGAGCATTTTTTCTGTTGCAAAGAAATCAGAAAGACCACAACAGGTCAGAACATTTTTAACACCGTGGGTTCCTATTTGAAATACCTGGATTTATCTTGAAAATCATATTTTCCATGCATTGTACCCTGAAACATCCTGGAAAGGAACTCAAGGCACCCTGCTGAGAATCACAGACCTAAGTTAATAAAGCAAAATAACAATTAAACTTTATACATAATCTTTCAGACCATACCTCCAACACCTTGAAAAATTAGATATGTGAAAATAATAATTAAACTTTATACATCTTTCAGACCTACACCTCAAAGAAAAATTGAAAAATAAGAGATGTGATACAAAAAGATCAGTTCACTCATCACGGCATATAGCAACATTATCCAGTAGCACAAAACCAGAAGTGAAAGCTATATTGTACTTCAGCTGCAGTTGCATAGGAAATTCAGGGAGTTAGACTATAATTGAGCCATGGACCCTTTAAGAGAAGTGGCCAAGACATTAGGTCTTCCACAACACAATGCCCTCTTGCATTATTCTGACTCATTGGTTTTAGTCATGCATATGAGCTTGGAGTGACACCTACTTATTTATCTATAATGCTTCCTACAGCTGTTAATCAATCCTTGGATGTTTACAACAACTGGCCACTAGCCGATGTGAAATCTGACGAGACAGGTTCAAATATCTTAACCTGCTCCATTTCCAAGAATCAGTGTTTATTTTTGTTGTAATCCATGGAAAAGCAAGTGTGCAGGGACTTTCTCTGTATAATAATGTGATTATAATTCTTTATTAAATAGTTTGGGAACATGCTGTTCCTCCTCTAATATTGCCCATGGCCATTTGGTGACAACTGTTAAGATGATTGCCAGCATCACTGTTGTTTCTGTGACAAAGAGGCACCAACACACGTTTTAAAAGCATTATAGAAAGTGTACCCAGGTTGGATGATCATCACCTCAGTGCATTGTGGTGTTTGTGAGAGGATGTTAATGTTAGTGGATGCTATGTACCTAGATGTTAGTGGATTAGAGGATGCTATATACCCACTGGAGGTGATGATCATCCAACATCAACTTCGCTGGGCCAGTCACATCACCCAGATGTCTGATTCCAGACTCCCGAAGCAAGTTTTATTTTCCCAACTCAGGCAAGGTGTACACTCAAGGGGAGGGCAGAGAAAGCACTTAAAAGACACTCTCAAAGCAAACTTGAAATAATGCAACATCGATATCAACTCATGGAAGACTATTGCTCATGACCATCCCTAATGGAGGAAGAAACCTTACTGTGACAACAGGAGATAGAAAAACAGGAGTAGCAGAAATAGCATGTCATGGACTGAACCAAGAATCCAGCGCCACCACCCCACATTGAAGTGTACCCAAGCTGCAACAAGAGTCTTGATCCCAGATAGGCCTTATCAACCATCTTTGGATGCACAGATAAGACAATCATGGAAGACAAGCATCCTCGACTGTGAGGAACTGCCGATGATGATAAAAAAGTGTACCCACAGGCCAGGTCCACAGGTGCAGGGCCATGCTTTTGCAGCAGCACTAAGAGCAGCAACACAAATTTATGCTGCTACTTTGTGCCGCAGTGCACAACCCTTCCCTTGTGCTTTGCAACAGGATACATTATCCCACTGCTCCATGTGCTGCATTTGGGGGGGGCGGGGAGGGGGTTAGCTGAAGTGCAGGGTACCTCAGCAAGGGATAGCCATCCACTGTGCTGAGGCACCCTTTGCCCTGGCCAGCCAAGAAGTGGCACATGGAGATGGGGAAGCAAGCAGCCCAGAGTTGCCTGCTCCCCCATCTCTGTGTGCTAGGGAGCTCCCACGCTAAAGCTGCTCCCTGCCTGGCTGTGGTGCAGTGTGCCTCAAGATGGGGGAGCAGGCAGCCTTGAGCTGGCTGCTCCCCTGTCTTTGCATGCCTCAGCATCGGGGCTCCACCATGTAGATCCCATGCTGAGGCATGCGGAGCTCCTGTGCACTGAAACACCCCGCACTCAGCCAGCCGCTTTCTGCCTGGTGAGGGCACTGAGATGGAGGCTCCACATGCCTCAGCACGGGGGCTCCGCAGTGGAGCCCCAATGCTGAGGCACATGGAGACAGGGGAGCAGCCAGCCCAGGGTTACCTGCTCCCCCATCTTGAGGCACCCTGTGCCCCAGCCAGCCAGGAAGCGACTGGTTGGGTGCAGGGTGCCTCAGCACAGGAGCCCCACAGCATATGGAGATGGGAAAGCAGGCAGCCCTGGGCTGCCTGCTCCCCTGTCTCTGCATTTGTCCCGGTGCTTGCCATTTTGGCGTGGTTTGTAGCACCTTTCTCCAGGCTTTTTTTCCCTACCAGAAAGTCCTGGTAGCAAATTTTGTCCCAGCACTGCAAATTAGCAGTGCTGAGCACTTATTATTTTGCAATTCATGTGGTTTATTGGCACTGAAAAGAGGTTTGCAGCAAGACAAGCCATACATGCCTGCACATCTGGATCCAGCCCCAGAGTACGAATTTGATTCAGTTTAGAGGTTGCCATGTCAAAATATTTTGGATGTTTTAATAGGGATTCCGGGCACCGATATTTAAGCTTAATTTAAGTGAGTCTTTGACTGAAACATGACACCAAGATCCATTATGGTCATTCGTTCTGCTTTTCTTTAAGTTGTAACACATATTGCACATTGTTTTCTATTACTTTCTAGTAAGCATGGCAACCAGGGAGATCCAGAGAAAGTTTTACAAAACAATGTATCTTTTTTTCCTTTTTCACAAAACATATGTCTGCCACTACAAGATTCAGAAGATCTAACCCACATGAGAGTCTTTAAAAATTCATTACAAAATATATTTAAAAACTTCCCTTTGCAAGATTCTTCCTTTAATGTGTACATCTGGGGAGAGAATGGGGCTTAATATAAGCAGTCAACAATAATATGTTTAGAATAAAATAATTACTTTATCTTTTTTTAGCAAAACAAATCAATGTTGCCAGCCATTCACAACAATAATAAATATGAAATAAAACCTGTCTTGATTTCACCAAAACCACCTTAATAAGATACCCTGCGTTAGATGGGCATTATGTTTTTATTTGGCTTCTGATGGGTTTTCATTTATTTGCTGCTTTGTTATCTATAATGCATGTAGAAATTGTACACATTGTTCAGTGTTCCCCTATTAATCGACTCAGTATGAAGGAGTTGTTTTTATACCACATACGGTTAGATGTGTTTGAAATATTTTAATCTTTGTATCTGAAAAACTGATCCAAGTGTTTAGGGCTTCCCTTTGCTGGTATCATTACAAGGAAGCCTCTGCTAAGCATGCTATCAATAAAATTATATTTCTTATTCAGTCTTGTGAATTTGAAACAGCAACAACCTCGTATCTTTCCCTGCATACTCATGAAACACAAAGAGAATCTAAAAGAAATAAATTGCTGATGGACTAGCAATCTCAGCACTTCATGTTGCAAGCCTTTTGCATTAGTCACCCAACAATATTTTTAAAAAGTCTAGACATCAGGTTGACAGAGCAGGTCTTTTGTAGTCAGTTATGTACACAGTGGCATCACTCAAGCAGCATTGGAAATAAATTTATTAAAGACTTGTTCCTTCAACATCACTTTTTTCCATGAAAATTATATTCATGTTGCTCATTCACTGTAGCAAAACAATTGACACAACTCACCTGATGCAACCAGGCAGCGTCTCCACAGTCCAACTGCTGCATTGTTTTGTATGTAGAATACATGTAGCTCAGAATATCCCCTAAATCTTTTCATTGAAAAATTCTACTGCATATTCTCTGTCATTCTTTTCTTCAAGCTAAGCAGAGATAATAAAAGTATTATTTGATATTGCTATTTTTGTTTAATTGTCTCTTGAGAATCGTTCTCTCATTTCAATATTTATGAGATGGTACAAACTCTGCTCACATTTATAAAAGTTTCATTCACCATGTTTTCTATTGCGACTGATTTGAGTCCTTTTGGAATACAATTTTCCTGGCTTCATCTTTGAAAAATATTTTTTTCTTTTACTTTGGTAATTTAAGGGAAATCATTTTAGCTGTTTTAAGTTATGCAAGTTAAAAAAAACAAAATATTTTTCTCTCCTGTAAAGAAATAATCGTCAAAAATCCCACCACCTTACTCCATAAATCATAGCTCAAAAGAGCTGAACTTTAAAATGCGCAGTTTTTAAGTTTAGCATCTGTAATTACAGGTACTAACTCAATGCACAGGAACTGGCACTACTTCACAGTAGCACTGGTGCACAGTCTTTTAGTGACATTAATGCTCAGGAGACTAATTCTACTGTGCATTAGCATAGCTTTTGCCCTGATACGCTAATGCTCAGTAGAATTAGTTTACTGCACATTTAGTGTCTCGTGTAAATGTGTCCACAGTGAAATAAAATGCAACATGAGTATTTTCAGGATATTAGGTCCCAAACTCACAAACAGCCTTGTGTGCCACAACACTAAGACCACATCCAAACACGTCCAGCTGTGCAGTATATGATACTGTAATCACACCTGCGGCACCATGTACCACATGTTCAGCTGTTCTCTGCACTGCAAGGGTAAGAAAAAAGAGGAGCGACATGTTGGGGTGGCATATGCTGCTCAAACCTGGAGCCTGCCAATCCAGAGCCAGACTCTTGCTGCCAGCCAGGCCCTGCATGGTAGGACTGCCACTGCTGCAGCAACAGGAGTCCCCCAGGGCTCCAAGTAAGGTTGTTGGGGCCAGCCCAATGCTGGTCCCAGCCTCCCCTACCCCTACCTGGGGTTACTTGCTGCGCACCAGAGGGTGCGTGGCATAGGTCTTATCCAGTAAAAACTAGCAGCAGCACAAGTTGTCCCACTGCTAATTGTCCCTGAGGAACCAAACGTCCTTGCCTGTGCGGATGTGGCCTGAGTGCTGCAACATTGAATTTTTGGGTGTTGATCCTTGTAGCAGAATCCAGAGCCTTGAATTAAACATGAGCAGAGTGAGGCACTACAAAATGGGGCTCTAGATTTTTCTACCAATAATAGATCTTTATTTGGACAGGATAAAGACAGGAGTACAACCTTCCAAAGAGTTTAGAGGCATCTGGAGTGAAGGTAGGTGTACTGCAGCAATGCTGAAAAGGACCTAAATTGGACGCAGAAACACTGTGGGAAAGCAATGGCTCTTCCTCTTCTCTTGTCCTTGTCATAATCTAGATGTTTTTCCAGAATCTTGTGCAAGCCATGGCTCTTTCTGTTGCTGCAGCAAGGTCCTCCTACGTACTGATCTCACCGAGGAGTTGGTAAATGAGCAGGTGTTCCATAGTCTGCACTTCACCACACTCGCATATATTCATGTCATTAAAGTAGCCCTATTTGATCTTCCAGTTCTCATGCACAGGCAATTCAGGCATTGTCATGTTATACAGTCTAGATCAGCCCCTCTAGGAAGGTCCTCCTCAGATTCCAGGTCCATTTCAGAGCACCTGATTGCACATAATCTTTCCTTCCATAACCTCAATTGCTCCCTGTCAGTGATCATTTCCAGCAGCACGACACTGGTCACAAAGGGCATCTATACACATGCTCCAGGGTTGGGGCAGGGGAGCATTTTCATTAGAGAAGTTCTAATTAAAATGCCTGCAGCATCTCATGTATTCAGCACCCCACACTTCAAAACGGTGGCAGAGGCACTTTAACTAAAGCTCATTCAACAATCTTTACTTAAAGCGCCCCGCTACCATTTTCAAGCACGAGGATGCTGAATACATGAGACCGAGGCTGCTGGAGCATGCTAATTAAGCAATAATTAAGTCTGCTCCACTGTGTTTTAATTAGCATGCATTGAAGCAGGTGTCCCACACATATACAGGCACCCAAAACTCTTCCATGCTTTAAGCTGTTCAGTTACTTCTGTGTGACCATAGACTGGATGCCTGGGGTCTTCCATCTTTCTTTTTGGCTCACTATCTATCTTTTGGTATCGTGTGGTGCAGTGCCAGCCAGTAAGTACAGGCTCTCCTTTAGTGTTGACTTTAGACATCCTGTTATTTCACAACAGCTGTTGTTTAGAACTGGGTCTAGTTTCTTGGCATGAACTGATCATTCCCATACTGGACATGCATACTCTGCAGTGGAGTAACACAAGGCAATAGCAGTGGTTTGTAATGTAGCTAGGTTCGCTCCCCACTTTGAAGTCACCAACTTCCAAAGTATGTTGTAAGCACTGACTTTCCCTTTCATCTATCTACATATGCTTTGAAGGTAAGTGTTTGGTCGAATATAACCCCCCAAGTACACAGGGTTCATGTGATTAATTAGTAAGATTCCATCTCTGGTGATGTTTAATTTCCACCTGGCTTCTCTATGGCATAAATGAAAATCTATGACCCGTGTCTTGGTTGGGTTGGTATGAAGTTGGTTCTTACTGTAATAATCTGAGAGGCTGCTCAGCGCACACATGTTAGTCTGTTCTTGGCCATAGCAAAGTCCTTCTCTTGCAAAATGATGCATAGATCCTCAACATATGTGAAGCTCCTAGTATTATTCTGTCTGTATTGTTCATTGGTATATATGTTAAAAAGGCTCAGTGCTAGTACTTTACCCTGTGGGAGGCTGTTTTGTTGTTGTCTCCAGCAGTTCTGTTTCTTGCAGAGTTCTACGTAAAAATGTCTATTCTCCAAGGCTAGGGACAAACATTACACATAAGCTAGTTTAAGTGATCAGAAACCGGTTTAAACCTGTAACAGAACAGATGTTCAAGGCACATAAACCAGTTTGAAAATGCCTGAAACCGGTTTGAGATAAACCTGGTTGAATGTAGTATCAAACTTAACTGATTTGGGTCAGACCAATTTATGCAATATCTATCCCAGACCCCTTGCTGGTTTAAGTTAAGCCAGACTCCCCCAGCATCTTGGCATGTGCTCTAGGCTAGGCAGGGCTCTATGCTCCACAGCAGAGCTGGCCCCTCTCCTCCGCTCCCTGGCTGAAGCTTGACAGAGACAGCAGGCATCTGCCTGGCTTCCCCCTGCTCCATCCCTTCCCTCTCCATCCCCCCTGCCTTACACAGACACCTCTCAGCATTAGCTAGCATATCACATGCTGGCTACGATCCAGGCTGTGGCAGATGGGACAAAGGTAGAATCAAAAGGTAGCTGGTCATGTCCCTTTGCTGTTTTCTTAATGGGGTGATAAGCACTGAGTTAGGGGTGATAAACACTATGTTATCAATTTTCTGCTGGGCTGGTCAGAAGGGGGGACAGGAGAAACCCCTCCCTATGCCCCCCTCAGCTTAGCTCCCTGCAGAAGGGAAGGGAGGGCTGCTCTAGTGCCGCCCAACTTCTAGCCTGAATCACTGCAGATATATTCGTGCATTTCTGGGATGTCGATGCAGTCTAGCCAGGTTAGACTAACCTGCAAAGATTGAATCAATTCAGGCTCAGGCTTTTTTTAATGTCTGCCCCTAGCCCAAAAGAGATCAGACAAGATGCACTAGGTGGTAATTGTGCATCGTATTGTAGACTTTAGGAAGCAGGTTTCGGTCATTGACTGTGTCATATGCCGCTGATAAATCATAAACACTGCACCTATTAGCATCCCTTTCTCAAACCCATCTTTTATATTCTGGGTGATGTTTAGTATTTGGTTAGACCAGGACTTGCGTGGTCTAAAGCCAACCTGTTCTGGTATTAGATGTTGTTTGATATGAGGTGAAAGGCAAATTGGAAATAAGGCATTCATAAATCTTATAAATGGAAGTGACACTGGCCTAAAGTTCTCTGAGCCAGAGGCATCCTTCCCTGGCTTTATAGCGGTATTACAGGGGCTTGTCACCATAATTTAGGTATTCTAAGGGTTGATGAGCAATTGTTAAAAGGTGTAATACCCATATAACTTGGTTGTGGGACCAAAGTGCTTGATCTGCTCCATGCATGTCATGGCATCAGTCCAGCTGTTTTGCCATTCTTCAGGTGACTTATTCCAGCATCAAGTTCATGGTGTATGGTTTGCTAAATTGATTTTCCTCTAGATCAGTCTGTCATCTAATCCATATTTTAGGCTGGTTGTTCGAAGCTTTACCGTTGAGTAGAAGCTGGTGAGCCACCTGGTTGGCTGTGATGTTGCAGTATTGCTGTACTTTCTTCAGGTTGTTACTCAGCTTGTGAATATTTAACCCTGCTTTCCTGATAGTGTGGGTCTACTTCTTCGATCAGCCCTTTCCATTTCCAACACCTTTCTTCTTAGAGCTTGTTAGTTAGGATTGCCCTTGCTGTAATAGCATCTTCTGAGAAAGGATCACTTTGAAACATTTGTTGGTATTTTTTGTATTCAGCTGCTACCAGGGGAGTAAACCCTGGTATATGCTTAGTTCTTCATCTTCAAGGTATATACCTCTTGGAGTGCATTCACGAAAAGGTCCTAGTTATCTGAGACTGGTTTGATGTGTGCCACTTTTTTGTCAAGGTCTTCCAAAAAGCCTCTTCAGTCTGCTTTCTTAAAATTGAAGTGTTTACATGTTGGTACTATATGTGAAGGTATAGCTGCTGTGAAACTGATAGGAATTGGTCTGTGCTATATGCAGAGAATGGGTGTCAACACCTTTTTTGCACATAACTTCTATACTGCTGTCAACAAAGGCAAGGTCTTGATTATAGCTTTGTCTCCATTGGGAGCTAGTCAAACACCCAGTTAGCTTTGAGTCGTAGATCAGGCTTAGGTGCTATGCTGCAGTCCACATCTCAACCAAGTTGGCACTCTCATAGTTTTTGCTGTAACCCCATGTGACATTGTGGCTATTAAAGTCACCAGTGATCACACCTGCTTTTTTATGGTCTAGGTTTCCTGGGCTCACAAAGGCAAAACAGTTCCCTAGAGGCTTATAAATGGAGGTTGTTGAAATGTTGTCTATATTGATGGTTAAGATTTTGATGTCATTTTGTTCCATCATTGATGATGATGATGATGATGATGATGATAGTGCTGCCATATTTCCTGTGCTGTCTTTTGGTGGCTAATCTGTGAACTACAGAACTTCCAGAGAGGGCCCTCATCATCCTGCCCAGTACCTGGGTTCCCTTGCCACTGTCTTCCTCCTCCCTCTGTAGAATGCCTCTTATTCTATGCAGAAAAAGAATTTAATCCATAGGTGCCTGGAAAAACACAAAGGCCCCTGAAGAAGACAAAAGCACAAAGCATTGTTGATGGAAAATTTGCCTGAGTCTTCCAACAAAAAGAATAATACTTTTCTAAACATTAACCAGTGTGAATTTATATGGGAAGGAAAGGACAGTAGCAGATATGCAAAGGTAAAAATATCCCATTGCATTATGATTAATTTCCCTCAAAAAACAATAGTTTTTTTTACTCTAAAATTTCTTTTGGTTTTACTGTCCATTAATTCATAATTATGGGATATTACAGCCTGTAAAGGTTCTCCTGTCTTCAACACTGATAAATTACCTTGAAAAAAGTTAATTAGCATTTTAATTTTTACAGGATGATATTTTGATGCTGTGCATAAATCTGAAATCATTTTTGGGTGAAAATAGTATATTACCCAGTTTTTTCTCATGTCCTGAAATCTGGTTGCATAATTAAGACATCAGAAAAGAGATGGGAACCTGCAGGAAAGTGTGAGGGTGTTTAAGAGAGAAAAGGAAAAAAATTTCAACTTCATAATTTCCCATCATTCCCATTTCCTTTCTATCCCTGTTGTAAAAGTCCTGCTGATCTCTTGATTTGACTTATGCAACCTCATCTCCTTGGTCCCCTCCAATTTTTGCAACAGGTTGCTGTTAAGATAATTTTCCCCTCACATGTTTTTTTTTCGGTTCTCAGAGTCTTTCATTGACACATCTTGTTTTGCACGAACCTTCCTGTCCTTAGTTTCTGCTCCCACCTACATCTCAGTGTGACGGAGGGCCTCCTCAGGCCGATCTCCACGGCCCGCCCTCTGTCTCTGGGCAACCGCCCGCTTATCTCACCCGCCACGTCTTTGATGATAATCAGTTCAATTATGTTGTTAACCAAGTGGGAGGCTGCCCTTCATACTGCCCCGATGCCAAGGGGCGCTCTGCGGCTC
>NW_005842151.1:2097813-2116498 GCF_000455745.1 Alligator sinensis | reverse complement strand
CTGTTGCCCCTGGAACCTTCGGCCTCTTGCCCTTGCCCACCTCAAGGCCAGTTGGGACCCCAGGCCCCCGGCTTATCGGCGTCCCTCGCGGTGGGCCCCCGGCCCTTTTGACCCTCAGTGGTCCTGGTCCCAGCATGTGCCAGTCGAGGGTACTATCCCCTTCGGGCTGGGTCTTTCTAGCCACTCACTGTCTCCTCGGGCCTCACCGTGCCACAACTCCCTTCCTCCTAGGAGGAACTGCAGCACCCTGCCCACATCAATGTCACTCTCGGGATCTGCCCCCTCTGGGCCCCTCACAACATTGGCCCTCTAGGCCCTCATCACACTCCAGGACCAGGACCAGGACCAGGACCAGGACCAGGACCAGGACCAGGACCAGGACCAGGACCAGGACCAGGACCAGGACCAGGACCAGGACCAGGACCAGGACCAGGACCAGGACCAGGACCAGGACCAGGACCAGGACCAGGACCAGGACCAGGACCAGGACCAGGACCAGGACCAGGACCAGGACCAGGACCAGGACCAGGACCAGGACCAGGACCAGGTTTCAGACCAGGACCAGGACCAGGACCAGGACCAGGACCAGGACCAGGACCAGGACCAGGACCAGGACCAGGACCAGGACCAGGACCAGGACCAGGACCAGGACCAGGACCAGGAGCCTCCTGCCAACCCCTTGCAGCTCCCCCTTACCTCCAGATCGTTCACAGCAGCCCTAAGGCCAGGCAAACTTGCTACCTGACTTTCTGCAGCCCAACTGCCTGGTTTATATAGGCCTCAAAATGGCTGCCGCAATCAGGCACCTGGAGGCTGCCGGCTCCAGGCCCTTAAAGTGGCAGGAGCACCCTATGCTCTGCCACATACAGTTTTATTTTCTTCAATACTTCTGCAACCAAGCAGCTCTCTCATTCACAGGTGAATGAAGGCATAGACATGACTTTGACACTGGGTCCTGAAATCATGGGAATCTCAGATTTGGTTTTAAAAGAAAGGTAAGTCTCTGGCCCTGGTATAGCTCATGCCTGAAAGTAATTGTTGCAGGAACATCTGGCTAAATGCGCAGGGAACCTAAACAATAGCTCCAAGAGGGGAGAACCACTGCTCCAAGAGACCTTGCTATCACCGTGACAGTGGAGAACTCAGTGTGCGGCAGGTGTAGAAGGAGATCAGGCCACCCATTCAAGCACATAGTTAGGCTCTGGCTGTTAGGGGCACTCAATTCTGCTGTTGCTGCTTCCAGGGTGGAGAAGTGTCCCTTGACACAGCTAATCCAAGAAAAGGGATATGATGCGGGCTCTGGGGCCCCTTATCACAGAGAGCCTGTGAATTGTCTTAGCAGCTCTTGCTCCCATCTGAACCTTCCCCTTCCTTTGCTCAAGCCATATGTAATTATTTGTTTCCTAAAACCCAGTAGGCTTGCTATAGCCTCCCAATTAACTTTTGCAAGTGCTCTCTCACTTCTTGCAGGAGCCATTTCACTGCATGGACCTCTCCTCCCTTTCTCCTTCATAGGGTTAATTTTTAAAAGAAAAATGGGACTACCTTTATCAGCAAAGCTATTCATTGGTTTCAGTCTTCAGTGGACTTAGTCAGAAATGAAACAGAAGGGTAGGGTAGGTCTTTGGGACTCCTTATGGGTACAGTTATCAGACCATAGCAGTATCATGGCTTGAACTTGCATGTCAGAGACTCCTACTGTTGTTATAGTGTTGTTACTTACACTATACTGAAAAATCTTAGGGGCAAGCTGTCAAGTTTGGCAGGCCCCATGATGTAGCCATGCAAGTTGAACTTGTTGCATATGCTGTTGTTCTGTTTTCTGTATACTGCATTTTTAAACACAGAGGAATCCTTGCTGCCGCAATAGGCAGCCTAATTTTGTTTTTCCCTTCAGATGAGTAACATCAGGCAGTGAGTCACTGTGTTTTCTCTTGCCCACCAAGAGTTTATATTTGTTGCTTCTGAGTTTTCATTTTGTCTGCAGGAAAACACTTGCTTACATCCATTTACATAGTCCACATTGATAATGATGACTTTAAAAAGAAATGATTTGGTGCTGTGTCCTTCTAAATACACACCAGCTGTGCAGCTGGTAACTCTAGGTAACACTGCGCACTAGAAAGAACAGTCTGTGCTGAAAGAAAGGGGTGGAAATGATGGGAAGGAAGCAGATTTTGTCTCATCAGTGGTATCAATGTAGCTCTGAAGTCAGTGGATCTGCATGAGCTAAGAATGTGTGCCTTCATATTTGTTTTGATTAGAAATTTTAAAATGCCATTGACTTAATGATTTCAAGATTCATGAAATGATATCCTTTTGAGATCTCATGCATATATGTTTATAGGCCATAAGTGTTTACTAATAAGGCAGACAAGGTTCCTTGGGTGAATTTGATATCTTTTCTTAGACCAACCCAAATGGTTGGAGAATAGTTATTAAGGATGCTTTCGGGTTCAAAAACCCTTCGTCAGGCTCAGGAAGCTGCAGCAGTTGGTGTGTGCTCTTCCTGGATGGAATGAAAAGTAAACAAGCCAGGGGCTGGGCTGGGCTGGGGAGTCAGTTGCCAGGCAGATTATAATGTATCAAAAATCCAATGTCTATGTTTAGTCCCTGATCTCTAGTATCCAGCAGGTTGATGAAATGGAGCTCATAGGCTCGTCTCTGGGATGTGTTGTGTAAATTTCTCTTGAGGATCAGGACTGAGAGATTGGAGAGAGAGTGGCCCTCCTGTGAGAAATGTGCCCCCACCGGTTATTGGGTGTTTCTGTCTTTGATGGATTTCCGGTGTGCATTCATTCTGGTGTGCAGTTGTTGTCTGGTCTCTCCTACATATCTTCCATCAGGGCATTTGGTGCATTGGATGAGGTATACTACATTCCTGGAGGTGCAGCTGTAAGATCCTGGGATGCTGATGGCTCTGTTGTGGGGTGTAGTAATAGTGGGGGTAGTGGAGATGTGTTGGCAGGTTTTGCATTTCTTGTCATGGCACGGTCTGGATCCTTTTGGTGTGTTCTGGGGTTGAGGAAGTTTGCTTCTGGTGATGAGGTTGGCGAGGTTCGGTGCTTGTCTGAAGGCTAGGATGGGTGGCTCTGGGAAGATCTTTTTAAGAATAGGGTCTTTTTCTAATATGGGTTGCAATTTTTTGAGGATTTTCCGTACAGGTTCAAGGGATGGGTGATAGGTCATAACCAGCGGTGTGCGATTTGTGGGTGTTTTTCTTCTGTACTGCAGCAGTTCTTCACGTGGTATCCAGGTGGCTCTTTCAAACGTGCGATCTACCTCTCTGGAGGAGTGTCCTTGCTGGGTGAAAGCCTTTTTAAGATTGGTGAGGTGGCAATCCCGGGTGTTCTCTTCAGTACAGATGCAGTGGTATCTGAGGGCTTGGCTGTATAGCACTGCTTTTTTGGTGTGTTTCGGGTGATTGCTGGTTCTGTGCAGATATGTATGTTGGTCTGTGGGTTTCTTGTATACTGTGGTCTGTATTTTACCCTTCTGGATACTGATCCTTGTGTCTAAAAAGGGGATGGAAGGGGAAGCAGTTCAGGGAGCTATGCTGCCCAGGATGAAGGCAGATTAGGCTGCCAGAATGGAGGGATCCTAGAGGAGTTCAACACTAGGATTATGGGGCCCAGCATGGGGCCGGTGATTGTGAGAACATCTGGATGCCATCTGCGAGGCTTGGGCTGCGGTGTAGGGGAGGAACGGAGCCACAGATAGTGCCCCCTGGCATTGGGGCAAGAAATGGGCAGCCTCCTGATTAATTAACTTCTATTAATTAATTACCAACAAGGCGTGGCGGGCGAGAAGGCGGGTGGTTAGCCCAGAAACAAGTGGGATCGGCCCTGAGAAGGCCCCCTGTTACAAAATATTTGGGCAAAAAATGCCAACATCCCAAAAGCTTATCTGTCAAGCATGGGAACAGGCTACAGAAAGAAATTGTGGAATCTCTACTTTCCTATGATTCTGCGATCACTCCCTACTATACAGTTGGTCCTATAAAAGATATCACGAAAAAATAGGTTGCCTCTCCTATTTCCCAGACCCTGTGGGCTACAACAATGCTCCAACCCTACTATGACATGAAAAAAATAATAGTTATGATGGAAGACTAAATTCTTGTCCCCAAGCAGTTGGCCCTGGAAGAAGAAATGTTTAATAATTTAACTTTCTTCAGATCACAGTAGGTAAACTGCAAAATAACAACAGTGCTGGGTTAAATGGCAAAGTGAAAGAACAGGTATATTATTATACCTGTTCTTTATACTACTATAAAGAATAGGTATATTATTACCTATAATGACCAAAGGCTACAATATGCTTCAAACTGAGAGAACCCTTGTAAAATCCCAGACATACTCCAAAAATATTTTCAGTCCACAGACTATTCCATGTATCAGGTCTGTCTTCTTAATCAGTGCAATCAAGAATCAAATGAAACCAGCACAAAAATGACTGACTCATAAGTAGATGATATATTGGCAACAGAGGCAAAAGGTATAGGGACTCAAGTGATAATATGTAGAGCTCACATTATGTTTACCAAGAACTTATACATGTGTATAGCTAGGAAACAAGTTGATAACCAAATGCAGAAGCTATGTGGACAAGACACAGTGATAAGTGCTAAAAATACAGCAGAGTATACAAATAAATGGAAAATTAAATTCAAAGAACTTGTGTAAAAACAAACACACAAATACAAAGTAAAAGTGATCAAAATATAAAGGCAAGCAAGTAGCTACTAAAGGTGATATTGTTATAATGAAAAGTACACTTAATTTATAATCATATGCTAATCATATGGGCTTCCAAGGGAGGTGGTGCTCTCCCCTACCTTGGGGGTAGGTGCTCTCCCCTACCTTGGGGTCTTCAAGAGGAGACTGGACAACCATCCAGCCGGGGACGTCTGACCCCTGCGCTCTTTCCTGCCCTATGCAGGGGGTCGGACTCGATGACCTACTGAGGTTCCTTCCAACCCTAACATCTATGAATCTATTAATCATATGCAGTAATTTTATGTCATTAAAGAAAATCTTGCAAACAGGAAGAGGAGAGGGATGAGTTCATCCTATTGATGAATCAAGCAGTGACTCAGAAGAAAAGATTTGACATGTATAAGATATTAATGAAGTAAAAAATTGCAAAAACACATAATTTCTAAGGGCAGATTCAAAGACAAGGCAGTGTCAGCACAAACAGCCACCTGAATGCCAGACAGTGGGGCATCAGTGAATGTGCCAGGCTATGAATACTTCCCCATCATTACGCCAGAGGACAAAGACAACTGTAAAGCACAACCATAATCTCACTAGGGTAGTATAAATTACAAGCAAAATATCAAAGAAAAGCACACGAGAACATCAAGTAGACATCACAGAAGTCACTGGTTTCAACTAAACAAATGAATTCATGCATGAATTTAGTGATGTTTGTCCTGGACAAGCAGTAGATAAAGAAGCAAAACAAATATGGAGACAGTGCACATTGGCATCCCTGAAGCAAAAATGGTAAAAGATGGTAATAAAGGACTAGAATATCTTCCAGACATGCTACACCTGAAACAGATAAAATGCTGCAGCAAGTACAGTACCTTCTAGAATACTTATTACATAAAGATTTAAAATGGAGCAATAAAGCAAATAGTAGAGCCCACAAGTGCAAGCCTACAATTGGGGAAATGTCATGTAGGCGGGTGCTCCCCAATGCACCTCAACTTCACCATTACTTCTCACTGCTTTCGTCTGCCACGCTATGATGTTAATGAAACAATAGGGAGGCAGATGTCACCAGAAGTTAACAAAACAGTTAAAACTTGGGATGGATATACCAGGTTCCCCTATACCCTGTTCTGTCACCATCTAGTTGGAATTGACTTGATAGGCTGTAGATAGGAGGGCCTGGTATTCTGCCACATACATAGGGCCTCCCCATGGCAGTTTCCTCATTTCCTATGGGGTAACTAGGCAGACAAGGTTCCTTGGGTGAATTTGATATCTTTTATTAGACCAACCCAAATGGTTGGAGAATAGTTATTAAGCAAGCTTTCGGGTTCAAAAACCCTTCGTCAGGCTCAGGAAGCTGCAGCAGTTGGTGTGTGCTCTTCCCGGACACCAACTGCTGCAGCTTCCTGAGCCTGACGAAGGGTTTTTGAACCCGAAAGCTTGCTTAATAACTATTCTCCAACCATTTGGGTTGGTCTAATAAAAGATATCAAATTCACCCAAGGAACCTTGTCTGCCTATATCCTTAGACCAACACGGCTACAACCTAAACCCCTACTAATAAGGCAGAGCCATGTGTCTATGCAGAGACCATCAGCCCATTTTGTTGAAGAATTTGGCAAAAATGCTAGACCCAATTCTGACAGAATGCTCTGTTCTCTTCTAAGAAAATTACATTTTTTGGATTCATTGTCCCGGCTGGTTTATTGATTTCATGGTTTTCTGTTCCAAATCACGGTTCCAGTTCATTGATGATGGTTACACAAAATGTCATTTTTACTTTGAACAGCTACGTTCAAAGCTGTCATGACCCCAAGAGCCATCATGCCCCCAAGAGCCTCAGAGCCCCCGGCAGACCCTCAGGCACACCCCCCAAAGACTCCCAACCTCCAGCGTGGAGCCAGGAGGTAAGCGGGGGACTGCAGTGGGTACCCAGAGAGTGGTGGAAGGCAGCTGAGTGGGGCCAAGGTGAGCGGGCTGAGGAGGGTCACGCCCCACTCCCTGGCCCTTACTTAGCCCAGCCCCCGGGGATCCACACAATCGAAGCCACGTGAACAGAGTCTGCAAACAGGCATGAGTTAGCACAGGAGTTGGGGAAAGGAGTGGGTACTCACTGGCTCCTTTCTCCCCGTTGCTAGGGCAGGGTCTGGTACGCCAGACCCTGCAAATGGAATGGCATGGCTGTCTGCACACGTGCTTTGGCCACAGGATCTTGTGAGACACGCCAAGAGTCCACGAGGTTCAAAATTTAAAGGGACTAGCTGTCAGTTGGGACCGGCTGTCTGGTGGAGATACACTTGCAGAAGCCCACTGTGCCCCCAAAAGCCTCAGACCCCCTGACGGACCCCCCAAGATACCCAACCTTCAGCACAAAGCCAGGAGGTAAGTGGGGGACTGTGGCAGGCAGCCAGAGAGTGGTGGGAGGCAGCTGAGTGGGGCCGAGGAGGATCATGCTCCCTCTGGCCCCTATTTAGCCCAGCCCCAGGGAGCCACATAACTGGTGCTGCACAACCAGAACGCATGAACAGGCACACAAACAGGCATGCTCTGACCCCAGTGTGCAAGTTAGCGCAGGAGTTCATGCAGGAGGGTGTTCGGAGGGGCCATCAACGGGCATTCTTAGCCCTGAGTTGCCCCCCAGTGGAGACGAACAGCACACCCTGTGCCTGTTGTGCCCCTGGGCAGCTGAAGCTCCCCATACCATGGGATAGACCTCCAATGCTGGAACTCAGGTAAAGGGGATGAGGGATCAGCCCTCCCCACCCCCTTCCAAGGAGGAATCTGGGGACCCAGGGTCTCCCCCAGCTCCTCAGGAAGCCAGGAAGACAGGGGATTCCTCTGCAGGCAGCTGTTCCAGCCTGTCTGCTAGGCCACCAAGAGCTACTGGAGAGGGCCACATGGGGTAATTACACCCACCTGGTCCCCTACTCAAACAAGCACCTAGGGAGCTGTGCAAACAGGGCCAACCCTGCAGTATGGTGATGGGTACGCACTACTTGAAAATTTGGACATGTTCAAGTCTGCTGGGCCAGATGCCCTGTATCCAAGAGTCCTGAAAAAACTGGCTGAGCTCATAGCAGGACCTCTGGTGAAGCTATTCAAAGAGTTGTGGAACTCAGTAGTCCCAAAAGACTGGAAGAGGGCTAATGTGGTACCCATCTTTAAGAAAGGGAAGAGGACCGACTCTGCAAACTACAGACAGGTCAGTCTGATCTCAGTCCTGGGAAAAATCTTTGGAGGCCATCAACCACAAGCTTGTAACTGGTGGGGTATTAAGAAGCAACTAGCATGGCTTTGTCAAGGATAGGTCATGCCTAACAAACCTGGTGTCCTTTTATGACTGGGAAACTAACCAGTTGGACAAGGGGCATGAGGTTGGCATCATTTACCTAGGCTTCATCAAGGCCTTTGATACCGTTTCCCATGAGATTCTTTCAATTAAGGTGGAGGGTACTGGCCTAGACCAGTCCACAGTGAGGGGGTTGGCAACTGGTTCAGAGGCTGATTTCACAGAGTTGGAATCAAGGGGATGACCTCATCCTGGAGGGCCATCTCCAGTGGTATCCCCCAGGGATCAGTGCTTGGGCCCATGCTCTTTAACATCTTTATCAATGACTTGGCTGAGGGGGTGGAAAGCACAATGATTAAGTTTGCGGATGACACCAAGCTGTGGGGAAATGTGGGCACGTCTGAGGATAGGGTAAGGATCCAGGATGACCTTACTCTATAGGCTAAACACAACCAGATGAGGTTCAACAGGGACAAGTGTCAGGTCCTTCATTTGGGTAGGAAGAGCCTTCACCCTTACTATATGATGGGTGGTGGTCCACTGGCTGGCACTCCATCTGAAAGGGATCTGGCAGTGGCAATCAACTAGAAGATGAATATGAGCCAACAACGTGCTGAAGTCGTCAGCAGAGCAAATAGAATGATTGTGTGCGTCAGTCGATGTGTTGCGAACAGATCCAGAGAGGTGCTCCTCCCTCTATTCAGCATTGGTGAGGCCACACCTGGAGTACTGTGACCAGTTCTGGCACCACACTTCAGGAAGGATGTGGACAAGCTCAAAAGGATACAAAGAAAGGCCACTCAAATTATTAGGGGCCTGGAGGATAGGCCCTATGAGGAGAGAGTCTGGGAACTGGCTTTGTTTAGTTTGAGCAAGAGAAGACTCAGAGGTGACTTGATTGCTTCCTACAACTATGTCGGGGTGAACACCAAGATCTAGAGGAGCAATGCTTTAGAAAGGGAGCCCTTGGGAGGACAAGAACCAATGGGCACAAGCTAATTGAGAAAAAAATTAGGCTGGACATAAGAACAAACTTCTTCTCTGTAAGAGTGTATAGAATATGGAAAACCCAGCAGAGGTGGTGTAGTTGCTATCCTTGAAGGTGTTCAAGAGGATGCTGGACAAGCACCTCATTGAAGCATGCCGGGGCGATTGGCTGGGCAGCCACCTGGTGTCAGGATAAAAAGCCCAGTGGAAGGAAGCTGGGGGGGACCAGAAGCAGAAGAGGATCCTGGAAGGAGGAAGCATGGTGGTGCCCCAGAGGGGGGAGCACGGAGGGCAAGTCAGACCAGTGAGGGCCCAAGTCGCTGCTTACAAGGCCAGCATGGGCGGAGGCCAGCAACAGCAGCGACTGGGACACCAGCGGAGCCGATGGACCTGGAGCCAGGACACAGATGCCAGATGACAGGTACCAAACCCGGGGAGGGAACAACGCAACAAGAGATCTCAAGGCCCAGGCAGAGTTAGGCACCACGTGAGCAGGGAAGCACAGAAGGGTGGTGGCAGATGCTCGGTACAAGTCCCACCCATAGCCCATAGCTGCAGCCCCTAAGAAGCTGAGCATTAGTGAGGGCCAGAACACCAGCCCTGACAGACAACATCACGGTTGGTGTTAGGCAGGGTGTAGGAGAGGTGGAGCCCCGAGAAGCAATAGCCATGAGGACGACCAAGGGAGAGTACCAGGGGAGATGGGGCCAGACACCATCCTCCTGCTAGAAAACCAATTACCATGAAAGATGTGGCAGGAGAGACCCCTGGGGAGCTGACCCAAGGTCGCTCCCAGTAGCCTGGCCGTGTAGCCCGGGAGGCGACAGAAAGGTTTGAAAAGAAACCCAGATGTGCGACGCTCGGGGGGGAAAGGCACAGCAGGTTACACACACACACAGGGCCAAGCTGATAATCTTCAGGTTTTTTACCTCTGTTTTTTTCCTGCAGGTGGCGGCAAGCTATTTTCTTCAACGAACTCCTCTCTTTTTGCCTTCACTGATGGCCACAATTCCTATGCTAAATCATGGTTTTCATGAGCTTTACATAAATCCTCCTTCAAATACTGTTCTATTTCAATGACATGGTGTAAATCAAATACAGGCTATTATAACTGCCTGGAGACTATAATGCATCTCTTCAAATATATTCTTAGAAAGTATCAAGTTTATGACAAGCTTTGTGATATGATTTCATCATGACATAAAATCATTTAGTCCTGGGACACACTTTAGCATGCAGATAAGTTGTTTTGCTTGGGTTTTGCAAACATGCAGGTGCTTAACTGTGCAAGCACATGTGTAGCCAGTCCTACTGAAGTTAAGCATGTTAATAAATATTTGCAGGCTTTTCCGCAGGATTTTTGTTGATATAAAAAGGTAGAAAATCTTGCCTTGAGGAATTGTTTTTTATTTGCTTCTTTCACAAAGTGTTTCATAGACTTTTGAGATGGCAGGTAAGGTCTGCTAACTAGCAAAACACAAAATCTAAAACATTCCACCAACTAAGATTTTCAAGAGACTGGACTTGACCAGACACACTTATTGAATGTTTTTGCTAAGTAATAAACATGGGAAGGACAGTCAAAGGTAACCCTAGACACAGTGCTACCTATGGCCACGTCTGGATTCAGGGTCTTGGGGTGTCAAACAGCCTTGGTCAACCTCCCAGTCCCTAAGGCTAAGGCCACGTCTCAGTGGAGTGCTTTCTTGTTGTTTCCCCACACACAGGAATACATACAATCTAATTATGTACACAGTTTATTATTTACAAAACCATCAACATATGAATGAGGTTAATAGCAGAACAGGATATCAATAATCTCATTGTTGAAGGCAGGTATCAATGATCTAAACCACTCTGCACAAATTGAATCAAAGACACCCTCAATACAACTCCCCAGCTTAAACCTTGAGACTCCAGTGAATTTCAGCATGAGCACACTGGGTTAACACAAACATCAGCTCTCTTTCACACTGGCAACACAATAACCATGGCTGGTGCTGCTGCTTCAAAAAGTCCTGCTTTCTGTTAGAGCCTGCATGGGGAAGAGAAACTTTCCTTTGCTCCAGCTGTCTGTCACATCTGCAAAGAAACACACACTGTTCCCTCTCCCCAAAAGTACCTTTCTCCAGGTCCCAGACACAGCCCCTTGTGCTGATAGCAAAAACAACCCTGGGTTCATCACCTGCCCGGACACAGGCTGGTTCTCAGTTAACTCTCCCCAAAGCCTTCTCTGATCAACACCTGCCCTCCTAGGCAAGTCTACCTTACCACCATTTTTTTCCTCCACACAGGTCCCTCTGCCTCACAGAGGGGAAAAAAGGATATCAGGTTGTCTTCTCCCCGTCACTAAGGGCAGGTTCACTTCACAGGAGGCTGCAGGGTGGTCCTCCCCAAGCTCTGTGGTCCCGGGGGCACCTTCCCTTCTCTGAGCCTGGCTGAGTCCCCGAGGCTGACTTCCCTTCCCTCTCCTGCCTCAGGAGCCCATCAAAAATATACATATGGTCTTGCAAGCACCAACTTCCTCCAAACTTTCCCGCTCTGCCTTTGCAAGGATCCTGAGCCCTGCTGCAAATCCAGCAGCAGCTCTTACACCAGGCTTGTCTAACATATGGCCTGCGGGCCGCCATGCAACCCACCAAACCATTTTCTGAGGCCCGTGGTGCTGCGACAGGAAACGAAAGTAAACACTGTTTACTTTTGTTCCTACCCCTTGTCCCTGGCCCAGCCCCTCAGCAGCTTCTTAATGGCTGCTGAAGGGCTGGGGAAGGGAAGAGGTTCCCACATGCACCACATCAGCTTGACGTTGCCGACGTAGTGTGGCTCCTCCCCTCCCCCCTCATTTCATGGTGTCCCTTCCTCGCCCCATCCCTCCCTTCCTCATTTGCATGCCAGCTCCTCCCCTCCCCCACATTGCAGGGTTTCTGTTCCTAGCCCTGCCCCTCCCTTCCTCATTTGCATGCTGGTCCCGCCCTGCACCAGTCCCTGCTCGCCCACATTGCAGGGTTTCTGTTCCTAGCCCTGCCCCTCCCTTCCTCATTTGCATGCTGGTCCTGCCCTGCACCAGTCCCTGCTCGCCGCGTGGGCTGGAGCAGGTCGTGGTGCAGCAGGTGGGCAGGTGCAAGGGGTGCAGATGCCAGCTCGGAGGGATGCTGCAGCCAGGCCTGTGGGAGGTGCTGCTGCCGCTGCTGCTGTGGCTGTCGGGGTGGGAAGCTAGCATCGCTCCCAGCTCCCCACATCGCCCCGTGCCCACAGACATCGTGCTGGGGGTGGTGAGTCACGGGCCCCAGGGGGGGAGGAACCCCTGCTGCTTGGGCTCGAGCTCAGGCTGCCTCGGGGGAGAGGGAGCAGGGGGTGTCCCTGCACATCCCGCACCCCCCTGTAGAGTCCTCACATGTCCCCCTGGCTGCTGAGCGCAGGCGCGCAGGTGTGGGAGCATCCTCGAGACTGCCTAGGTGGCAGGGAGGACACGGCAGGGTCAGGCAGCACCCCTTGACCCCTGCACCCCCAGGCCACAGTTGGACTGGACAGGTCGTGTGAGCACCTGCTCCTGCCAGCCCACTGCGTGATAAAAAGTTCATGATCCAGCCCCACATTTAAAAAGGTTGGACACCCCGTCTTACACAAACAAAAACTTCCTACCAGACCAAAAGTTTTGAGACATCTAGATCTGTCTGTGTTTATGGCAAGATGACCTGTCTATAGGATTACACAGATACCCTGAACAAAATGGAACATAAACTATGCTCAAGTTTTGTCTTTTTTGGGGGGGTGGGGGGTGGGAATGGGATTTTTTCCCACTATTGACAAAGCTGAAAAGCCCATTTGACCAGGCAGCCTTGGAGTATTTTCTCTTCTCCTTTATATGTATGCCTGAGGCTGTAAACCCTGCACAGTTACCCAGTGCGACTAGAGAGGATATAAAGCTGACAGCTGCAACTATGAAGACCCGGAATAGCATAAATAATTGTCCTGGTAGTTTGATAAAATTCAATATTTACTTTACATGTTTTCTGAAACACTGAAACCACTATGTAGTGGCTTAAAGTTTAAAGCTGAAGTCAGTCTTTGGACATACCATCACACGATCATCTTGGAGTGTACTGTTGATTAGTGATTTGCATTTAGAACTCTAAGTTTGACTGGTTTTGTCAATAGTAATAAGCTCTTTGTAAAGCAGGTTACATGTCTGGAATACTGTAAAAGCACTGAACAGCTAAATTCTCAGTGATTCTCAGCCTTTTTCTGTACTGTGAACCATTTTAGCAAATAAGTGCTTTAGGATTCCCCTTCCACACAGTCCTAAGAAAGGGAATATAGTTACCACTCCCAGGACTCAACTGCAAACCCTCAGGTGTTGCAATTCATTGACCCCACTGATCCTCCCAGCTACTGAGTTCTTTACCCAGCAGGGAGTAATCCCAATTTGCTCTCTTTGAGGTAAGTAAATATTATGTCACAATTCACAGATAGAAGAGTAGCATAAGAAAAGTAAAACAACCAAATCTAGGTAGTAAGAAACAGACAAAGATTTGATTAAAACTTGGGACTGCCCAAATGCTATTCCCACACTCAGTATGCTAGATTGCTATCTCCTGAGAAATTCACTGGACAAATATCATAGCAAAACAGATATTTGTCTCGGGAACCAATCAGCCATGACATCTACTTTCAAAGCACCAGTTTTCACCCTAACCACACCTCTAGATCCGTCACTTACAGCCCAGCTTTATGTTACAGCTATATCTACTCTGACTTCACCAACCAGAATGCACACTTCAGGTATCTGGAGCAGGGCTTCCCTGCGCTTACAATACAATCCCAAAACTGTTGCCACGTAAATAAACAGAGCCAGACTCAGACCCCACCCCAACCTGCTGCAATATTAACTCTGTGATAAGGACAACAGAATCCTTCTAGTCATCACCTACAGCCCACATCTTAGACACATCTTTAATGACCTACAATACCTCCTGGAAAATGAAAACCATCTCAAGGTAGTCTTGGTGGACAAATCTATCCTGACTTACAGGCAGCCCCCCAAACTCCAACAACATCTCTTCAACAACCTATCTCAAATTCTTATCAAGCCACCAAATCCCCAAGCTTTGCACAAGATCCAGATGCCACCTGTGCCCCCTCATCAGCATGAGCTGACCACATCATCACTGGACCAAACCACAGGGTTCATTCACATGCTTCTCTACCAATGTCATATATGTGATCAGTTGTTTATAGCGCCTCTCTGCTATTTACATGGGATAGACTGGGTGATCCTTACATGAAAGAATGAATGGACACCAATCTGATATCAGTTCCAGAAAGACAAAAAGACTTCAGCAGAACGTTTTAACCTTCCTGGGCAGCTTATCGCTGACTTTAGAATAGCTGCTCAGCAGAATAGTTGTTCTTAAACAACAAAACTTTAAAAAACAACTTGAACACAACACTGCAGATGGGATTGTGTTAAGTATGGTCTTAAGAGAGACAATAGATTCTTATCCTATTACTTGGACTAGCTTTTATATGGAAGGATAGCGTGGTTAAAACAAAACCTCTTTGGGTCAAAAACATTTTGGGGAAGGATAGTAAAGAAGATTTTAATGAGGCATTGCCAGGTGTCTGCTATAAAGTGGCAATTTCAGATTAACCTATGATTATGGATCTCTCTGATGATATTTGAGGGATGAATACTACCAGCAGTGTCTTCTTGTTACTATCAGATTTCTTCCCCAGATTATCACTGAACTAACAAGAAGTGATGCTATTTTAACCCTGGGTTTTGTAAGCAATGCAGACATCATAGAAGAGCTGAGGCATAGAAAAAAAACCTGTTATCAAGTGATCACAAGTTGATTCAGTTTAAACTACATAAAAGGGGGCACATCTACATGTGCTATTAATGTGGCTGAATAAACTCCAGTGCAGTTCATGCCAAAGTTTATTGCTCCTGGGTACCATGTTTGCACATGTGCCCCGGACAACAGCATAGTGACTTTGGGTAGAGCAGTCCCAGTTGCCAGGAGGCCTCAGGGGTCAGCCTTCCAGCCAAGAGCTGCTCTGTCCCAGCTCAAAGTACTGCAGAGGGATTGGTTGGGGCACAAAGGTGCTTCAGTGTGGGGCTAGCCAGCAGGCAGCCTCCACATTGATGTAGCCTCATGCCCCAGCCAGCCCCATCAGCATCTACACATGCATTACGATGGAGTAAATAACTCTGTTGTAGGGTAGTACTTGTGCCTGGCAGTACTATTGTATGGTGGAGTTAATTAGTTTACTCCATCCTGACAGTACTACATGCGTAGATGGTGACATTTTACTGTGGAGCAAATTAATCAGCTCCACAGTAAACATCTTGTGTAGACACACCCAGGGTAAACAAAACTAGGTCTGAAGCTAAGTTTTTGGGGTTTTCTTATTTCAAAAAGTAAACTTAGACAAACTAAGGCAATCAATTAATGAAGTCCACTGGACCAAAGAGCTCAAGGACTTGAATGTGAAGAAGGTTTGGAATTTCTTCAAGTAAAAGGCCCAAAAACTATTTGGCAAATAGAATTAAATTTAACAGTACAAAACATGCAGTCATACAATTTGGGACCAATAAGAATTTCAGCTACAAACTGAACACTTATCAGATGGAAACAACAGACCAGAAGAAAGACTTTGGTGCATTGTTTGACCAGAACATGACTATGAGCCCCTAGTGCAGGGGCGGGTAAAATACGGCCTGCAGGCCAGATCCAGCCTGCCAGGCCATTCTATCTGGCCAGTGGAGCCTCTAAAAAATTTAGTAAATGAATATTTATTTGCCCCAGCTCCCTCTCAAAGCTGGCTGGAGACAGGGGCAGTAGGACCCAGAGGGAGCCCTCAGCAGGCTTACAGGCTTGAGCAGCCCAGCCCTGCCCACCCCCAGCAATTTCCCTGATTTCCTGCCCCCACCCTGCTTCAGCACCATGTGACTGCAGCTCCCGGCTGCATCCCCAGACTATGGAGCATGGGACTGCACTGGTAGGGGTGTGTATGTATGCGCACGCACGTGTCGGCAGGGACAGGGGCAGAGTATGTGTGTGTGTATGTGTGTGTGTGTGTAAGTAGACATAGACATAGACATTAGGGCTGGAAGGGACCTCAGAAGGTCTTTGAGTCCAGCCACCTGCCCCAGGGGCAGGAAGTCAGCAGGCGTTATAGGATCCCAGCAAGATAAACATCCAAATGTTTTTTGAAGGTGTTCAAAAGTAGGTGCTTGAACCACCGCCGGTGGCAGTCTATTCCAGACCTTGGGTGCTCGGACAGTAAAGAAGTTCTTCCTTATGTCCAGTCTGAAATGGTCATGGAGAAGTTTGTGACCATTCAATCTTATCATCCCTTGGGGCACTCTGGTGAATGGATGTTCCACCAGATCCTGGTCAGCACCCCTTACAAACTTATAGGTGGCCACCAGGGCACCCCTAAGCCTGCGCTTTTCCAGGCTGAAGGCACAAGGGCAGAATGTATGTGTGTCTGCAGGCACAGGGGCAGTGTGTTTGTGTGTGTGTGTGTGTGTGTGTGTGTGTTTATAGGGTGAGTCCCACACACACACCCCTCTATACACATGCACCTATGCCTCCCCTCGCACTGCCATACACAAACCCCAGCCACCCTCCCCCAATACCCACCCACACCCCACATGCCCACACACCCACAGCCTCCACAAACCTATACCAACCCCCCACAATATACAAGAATAAGACTTCTTTTTAAGCTATTGTGCAGTCACCTCTGTGTACACTACACAAACACATGTAAATCAGGACAAAAATATTTTTTGAAATCAAATTAATGAATGTTGTAGATGATCACTTTTAAGAGTATAATTTGGTATTTTTCTGGTTGTGAAATGGCAAAATCCCTTGCTGAAAGGAATAGTACCAGGGCCAAGGGGAGAGACTTCTGGTGGCAAAGGTCAGGGGTTAGGGGGTGGGACTTCTGGTCACAAGATGGCAACCAGGGGGCGGGCCCACCTGTCAAGGGGCGGGGATACCCATGCGGCCCTTGACAGCTTGCTAAAACTTGGTAAGCGGCCCTCCACCCAAAATAATTGCCCACCCCTGCCCTAGTGTGATATGGCCATGTAAAAGACAAATGCCACCATAGATGTATCAGGTAACCTATTTCCTGTAGGGATAAGAAATGATAATTGTGCACTAGTGGTATAACAAACAGTTGCTGCCTCGGGCAAACCTGTTGGGGAGTAGGGGTGAGGAAGGGAAGTGGCACAGGTGCTGAAAGTCAGGGGAAGGAGCACAGATTTCAGGGGCATGCATTCCAAGGTGGGCGGGGGGTGGGAACGGGGTTAGAAATGGGATCTGAGAGTAGGCGCAGGGGCACAGTACCTGAAAGTGGGGGTGGGGAGCACAGGATTTGAGAGCAGGGAAAGAATGTGTGAGTTCTAAGGGTGGGGGCACCTTCCCTCTTACCCATGCCAGGAATTCTTCAGTCCCTGGATGAACTGCTGCTGCAGCTGTGTGTGCTCTGCCAGCCCCAGCTGTTGCTTTTAAGGCTGGGGACTGTTTCAGAGAATGTTGCTGAGACATGGACTCCAGGGGTGGGAGCTGATTCTGGTGCCCCTCCTAACTTAGCCTCATGCCTAGCCCTAGTTACACTGATGTGCACTGGGAAGACCTCATTTGGAATACTCGTACATTGTAATAGCTGATGCACAGTCTTGAGTAGGTGAAAGTTAAGCTTGTCCATAGACTTTTCACAGAATGAGTAAGTGCCAGTAAACTGCCAGGAGGTAGTGTTCTTGAAGCAGGTGCTGTATGTCTCAGCAGAGCACAATCTGGAACCAAAATTGAGCATTATAGGACAGAATCTGAAACCTTTACCATCTCTAACTTTGAAATACAAAAAGGTGAGAGGAGATGGTTTCTGTCTTGAGTATCAGAAGAAGAAATGTTCAGGTAGAAGAAGAATGGTTTGATCTATAGGACAAAAGTTGCAAATAACCCATGTGGGGATAAAAAGGCTATGAATAAAATTAGGCTGGAAATTAGAAGAATCTTCCTAGGCAGAGGAAGAAGGCTTTGGAAGAGTGTTGCAGGGCACTAAGGTGCCTGCTCCTGTTAGAGCAGAAACTACCTATGGAGAGGGCCCTAAGAGCCAGACAGAAACACCACAGGTGCAGGTTACTATGCCAGCAGGCTAATAAGGGAACTAGCCTGCACCTGCACCCAGTCAGCTGGCTGGAAGAAGGCAGGGCCCTGGGCATATGTAAACCCCAGGGCGGAAACCAGCAGGGGTTAGTTCTCTGGCAGCAGCCAGGGGAAGGAGCCTCCAGGGAGAAATTGTCCCAGAGATGCTGCAGCTGCCAGATATGGATGCATATCTGCAAATGCTGCATTTAGGGCTATTGGGCTCCGGGAGCTCACCTGGTACCCTGGCCTGCAAGGCACTTAGTGCTGGGGGGGAAGTTTCCCTTGTTTTGAAAGGGACAGAGCACACCTTGAACTATTTGTGTTATGTTATAGCCCAGGGGCTCATATTTTAGTTGCTGTTTATATATTGGTGGATCGGGCTGAGGCTATTGGGGAAGGAGGAGGCCTCATTCATAGATTCATAGATTCATATTCATAGATTCATAGATGTTAGGGTCGGAAGGGACCTCAATAGATCATTGAGTCTGACCCCCTGCATAGGCAGGAAAGAG
>NW_005842151.1:2092803-2097714 GCF_000455745.1 Alligator sinensis | reverse complement strand
TGGCCACTCGAACTGTGAAGAAGTTCTTCCTAATGTCCAGTCTAAATCTGCTCTCTGCTAGCTTGTGGCCATTATTTCTTGTAACCCCTGGGGGCGCCTTGGTGAATAAAACCTCACCAATTCCCTTCTGTGCCTCCGTGATGAACTTATAGGCAGCTACATGGTCGCCTCTCAACCTTCTCTTGCGGAGGCTAAAAAGGTCCAGGTTCTCTAGTCTCTCCTCGTAGGGCTTGGCCTGCAAGCCCTTTACCATATGAGTGGCCCTTCTCTACACCCCATTGGTGGGGCCCATGACAGTGTGGGGAGTCCAGCACCAGGGGGCACAGAGACAGGGTTGTGGAGAGTCCAGCGATGACTGGAGGCTGAGCTAAACTAAGGCCGCAGAGGGACAATGTGTGAATGCCATCTGTGAGGCTTGAGGCATGGTAAAGGGGCAGTTTTGGAGCCACGCATCTAGCCCATAAAGCTAAGGGTGTCCCGTGAGGCATCCATTTTGGAGTGGAACCAAAAGGGGTCCAAGAACCCACTGGGTTCAGTGGGGTCCATCAGGACAGTGTCCAAATACACTCAAGGGCAGCCTCCCTATTTATTATAATTACAAGACGTGGCAGATGAGAAAGAGGGTGTCCATTGGGTAGGATTGGCATGGTCAAGGAGCCCTAGGGGTATTGCAGCCATCCCTGGGGACTCCATCCTGTGACAAAGAGTCACCAACAGGAGTAGTTCACTGTGTTTGTGTGGGGGTCTGATGGAGGGCAAGGATGGGGGAGAGGGAAAAGAGGCAAAAACCTTAGTTAGTTTTAAGATGGAACTGGGTCAGTTTAGGAAATGGATTACATGATGTGACTGCCTGAGACAGCAGAGGACCAAAAAGTTCCTTCTAGGTTCTTGTCTTTATCCCTTATTCCTTTACCCTTTTTAAGTACCATAATGAATAAGTGTTTCTTTTCTTGTGCTTCATCAAACTATATGGTTTGTCTTCAGGGAATAAAATAATCAGGATCTTCTGTGTGTGTATTGGGACCACTGCCATGGTATTAGATTAAAAGGTCTCTAGTGGGTAGTTTTCTGCTGCTGAGGGTCTAATTCTCTTGGTATCTAGCCTCTGTTCTAATTTAGGTCCAGTGGTCTTGGTAGTTCTGGACCATGATCTTTCACATTATAGTATTTATTTCTGAATAGTATAGACTCTTCTTTGTCAAGCGTATTGTTATTTCCCACACCAAACTAATGTAACTGACCTTTTAAATTTAGATTTATCAATGCCATATGCATTTGCTGGCCAGTTTATTGCTATATCCACTTAAATGTCATAAAAACTGTTTTTTCTTTTGTGGAATCAGAAAAAATATATGCCTTAAACTTTGACTATTTTAGTTATAAGATGACATAACCGCTTTGTGGAGAATTGCTGGCTCTGTATAGTAGAACAGATAAGAGAAAGTGTTTGTTCTTTGTAACTCCTCTGCAACTGCTTCGCTCACCGCGGCCTTGAAGATAGCAAAAAGTATGTACAACTCTGATTTGCAGGTGCAAGAAGGAGGTTTGTGAACTAACCTCGCCTCCCCCATTAGTTCCCATCCTGATTACAGCAAAGAAATAATGAAGTAATGTTATAGCCGCTTTTCATGCTAATTTCACTATATGATCACGTGAGTTGTAAGCAACTGTTAAAAAGTATATAAGCCTCCTGATTTTGCTCTTGGGGGGGGACCCCTTCCAAGTGCTTGGGAGATCCATGTCACTTTGGAGTCCCCCCTACAGCTGTAGTTTCTTTTGAATAAAAGCTTCTGCTGACCTGACCCAAAAGTATGCTGCGTGTGTTTCCACGACAATTCCTGGTGCCGTGACTCGGATCCAGAACACAGGCTGAGAAAGGAGGACCGCAGACTGCCCCCCCCCGAACCCCGAGGCGCCAAACTTGGAGGTAAGAGACCTAATTCAAAATCTCTATTGGGGTTTCGGAGGAGGACTGCCTGTAGGCTCCCAACTTGGCCGTGGTAACTGGATCTGAACCTTGTTAAAACAGGTCAGTCTGAACCTTACTGCCGGCTAAAATTTTCTGTCTGGTAAAGGATCCCATTTTGTGTCTGGTAACGTACGTTTTATTTAGGGAGAAACTGTATGAAGCACCTTCATCCTACAGCACATCGGGCTTGTCGTTAATTAACTAAGGCGGTGTGGGGGAGGAGGTCTGGCTGACTGAATGAATGTGCATGTGTGTGTATTTAGAAATATGAGCCACTGACCAGGTCTGAGACTACGGTTGGGTTCAGCCGCCCCAATTCTGCCTGACAGGGCAGTTTTGAAAGCAAGGGGGCCCAACTGGAACCTCGTGACCCAGTGGACAGGGCTTCCCAGTGATTGAATAAATGTGTGTGTGTGCATTTAGAAAAATGAGCCACTGACCAGGTCTGGGACTAAGGCTGGGTCTAGCCGCCCCGATTCTGCCTAAAAAAGGTAGCGTCGAAAGCAAGGGGGCCCAGCTGAAACCTCGTGACCCAGTGGACAGGGCGTCTGAGTGATTTTGTCTTTTCCAAACCCCTTGTCCCAGTAGCTTCTGCCGAGAGCAGGAGTGAAAGGATTCCTCTTGTGTTTCCCATTCCCATTTCCATTTTATGAGCCGGTGTCGGGTCAGAAGCCTTTTGTCTGGGCAGTGAAAAACTGCGGGGCAAGGCACTGAGCGGCCCGGACATCCTAAATAAGCCTCTCCTACGTCTCCCTGTGTGACTGAAAATGGGAACGAGTCAGTCTAAACAAGTTCCCGTCCCCCCTAAGGGGACTCCGGCGTACTTTATGTACACACACTATTCTCCCGAGGCTTGCAAGTACCTGGATAAGTGGAACTGGTATACTAGGGATGATCCTGTGAAGCATTTTCCACAAGAAGGAACATTTGATCAGGATAAAATAGTGCACTTAAGAGGGGCTTTAGAGTCCCGTGGATCCAAAACACCACAAAACCAGTGGGACGCGTTCTTTTATTGGTATGATGAAATGTCCAAAAGGCGGACAGAATCTCAAACTAGGAGCCTAAAAGACTCTCAAGAAAAATTAAAACAGCAGTTACAAGCTGTTCGGGAGAAATTGGCTGCTCCCCCAAATTACACGCCGGCCACCGCTCCGATGTATCCAGCATTGCCCGGGGCGCCCCCACCACCGGAGCCAGCAGAGGATATCCTTGACCTTTGTTCGAACCCTGCTCTCCTGGGACTCCCACATCAGCAACAACCGGTTCAACATCAGGCTGCAGCCCAGGCTATTAACTCATTAGCTGAAGCTCCTTCAGTAAATCCATCCACGGAGCTTAATAGTCTGGACTCATCCACCATATCTGCCACTCAATCATCACCAGTGTGGCAATTTACTCCTGGGTCACAACCCACCACAGGTGTATTTAGAAGAATGGGAATAGGCATGGAAAGATCTCCCATCAATCTTAGATCCCGAGCTGCACAAGTTTACCCCCTAAGACAAATGCCAGGCATTGGCACCGATGGACAAAATATAGTAACCGTGCATGCACCCTGGACTCCAGGTGATCTCTACAATTTAACTCAAAAATTCCCCAAAATCAGGGAAGACCCAGAAAAATTTCAGGAAGAATTGCAGACTGTTATAAATTGTTATAATCCAACATGGGCTGACATTAATCAGCTCATGCGATCGATTTTGCCCAAGGAAACTATGCTACGTCTGTATGCTGCCTGTACTTGGCCAGATCAAAACCCAGGGATTGGCCAAGACTTTATTGACAAGAGAAATGCTTTGGTTCAGGCAGTTCTCACAATTTGCCCAAAAAAGGCAGACTGGACCAAAATAAATACCTGTAAACAAAACAAAAATGAACACCCCAGTGACTATTTGGAACGCCTCAAACAGGCATTTGAACGATACTCAGGAATGGATAACCCAGTCGGAAATGCTAAACAAGCAATAGTGGCAGCATTCATCCAGGGACTTAACCCTAAAATTGCTGAGAAAATTCAAACAGTAATTATTGGCTGGGAAACTAAAGATTTGACTGAAGTCCTTGCTGCGGCTAACCATTTTCATAACAAATTGGAACGGTCTAAAGACAATGCCGAGTTTAAGTTAATGGCCTTACAGATTTCTCAGTTGCAGGGTCCAGGTAGAGGAAGGGGACGAGGACGGGGAAGGGGAGGCCCGGGTAGATTCAGGGGAAGAGATAGATCCTTGAGCCCACAAAACCCAGGCTATGGGAACCAATGTCATTATTGCAAGCAAGAAGGACATTGGAAATCAGAATGCCCCAAGCGCCCCGGCCAAGGACCCAGACCCCAGTCCCTGCCCCCACCTCCACTTCCTGTCAATTTTCCCAGTGTTGAATAGGACAGCCTGAGGGACAGTGACATCATCGCTCCTTTGCTTGCTACTGACCAATCTGGTCCGTTTGTTGAATGCCTTATTTCTGGTAAACCTGTCTCCTGTCTTGTCGACACCGGAGCATCCCGCTCCACGCTAAAGGCTGCTGAGTTTCCTTTTCTACCTTATTCTCCTGAAACTATAAATGCTGTCGGTATAGGCGGACAACCTATCCCACATCCCGTCTCTGAACCTGTCTCCATCTCTATTGGCCCTTTGTCTGAAAATCATGCCTTTCTTCTTAGCCCCTGTGCACCTGTCAACCTTCTTGGTAAGGATTTGTTGTGTAAACTGGGATGCGTGATTTATTGTAGCCCAGATGGTGTTTACCTTGAGGTACCAGAACATAGGGAAACTGAGCTTGTGGCTTTGCTAACCCAGGAGTACTCTGAACCTGACACTTCCTACTTGCAAGAGGAACTGTTGGCACGAGTACCTCCACAGCTGTGGTCCACCCATGCAAATGAAGTGGGGCACATGCTGAGTGCTGAACCAGTGCGTATCATCTTGAACCCTGCCAAGCCA
>NW_005842151.1:2076112-2089623 GCF_000455745.1 Alligator sinensis | reverse complement strand
TTTCTGGTGCTGGTTATGTTTGTTGTTAAAATTCTTTGTCCCTCCTGTATCTAAAAATGGCACTGATATCCTTATATATCACACTTGGGTATCTCAGTATCACCCAAGGGGGGTGGGAGAAAAATTTGTACTTGCAGATCTCCCGTACGGTGGCTCAAGCTGGAAATAAAAGTGACTGCTGGATATGCTCTCACAGCCCAGCGCACCTACAACAAGGAATCCCAATGATCGGAGTACCAATATCCCTCCGGCAATGGGGAACAATAAACGGCGGCTTCGTTAGACACTACTCGTTAGCTGCCCATCGGTCCGCTCCTAAAGAATGGAGGGCCGCCCCTGCTAACTGGATAATCTCCCCAAGAGTAGAGGCGCCTTTCTGTTACAGATCCAACAACACCGGAGCTTATAATAAAGCCACACCTGTAGGACACTACCCTCATTGCCTAACTACTCTAGATTATAGCCCCAATAGCACCAGTGGAATCCTGTTGGGTAATGTACCCTCTCTCAATTGTACAGGATTCATGGTCTACAACTTTTCTAAGGAACCTCATGTTGCTCTCATTGCAAACAGATCGGAATTTTACATTGACTCCAATTTTACTTCTTGTAATATATCTCGGTCCAGCAGGATAACAGCTGAACGTGGTCCGTCCTATACGATGCATATTAATCGAAAGTGCCGGATATGGCACAACACCTGTCGAGATTTGAGTACCCTTTCTGCCCCAGGCCTTTACTGGCTCTGCGGAAACAGGGCTCATAAAATCTTGCCCTGGAATTGGGTGGGGGCATGCACTCTTGGACGTGTTATCCCTGGTTTTGAAATGCATAGTACAATATATCTGGAACAAGTAAAAAATTTCAACCATCACATGAAAAGGGCGGTTAACCCCTTAGCTACCAGAAACACAGGGTTCCATCAATTTGTGAGAACCTTCATACCGTGGCTTGGAGTAAGAGAATTGGAACTAGCCATAATTAACATTTCAGCCACAATGGAAGCTATGGGAAATGCCACTGCGGATGCAATTCAGGCTCTGCAAGAAGAGATCTCCCAGATCTCACAAGTAACTATACAACACCGCGTAGCCCTAGATTACCTATTGGTATCCCAGGGAGGAGTATGTGCCTTAGTAAACTCCACCTGTTGTGTCTATGTCAATCAGGACATGCGAATTGAAACTGACATTCGTAAAATCCGAAGTCAGTTAAGGGTCTTACATCAAGTGGCCTCAGAAAATACTGACTGGGGTCTAAAAGAAATGTGGTCTTGGCTAACCTCCTGGCTCCCAGATTCCGGGGCCCTTGGCAAGAAAATCCTGTATGGAATATTGTTTGTCTTGATAGTTCTGATAATGTTTTATGTCTTAGTGCAACTGATCCTCTGCTGCGTGAAAGCCAGCAGGAGAAGCTTTAGCAAGGCAAGAAAACCCACAGCAGAGTCTAGAATAATGGTATTACAAAAGTGTGAGCAGATTGAAAGAAAACATGAAAGGCTGCATGATGAAATAGAGGGGCTCATGAGAATAAAAATTTAAGGGTAAAGTGAGACTAAATAGTCTCAAAGGGGGGGGAACTGTGGAATCAGAAAAAATATATGCCTTAAACTTTGACTATTTTAGTTATAAGATGACATAACCGCTTTGTGGAGAATTGCTGGCTCTGTATAGTAGAACAGATAAGAGAAAGTGTTTGTTCTTTGTAACTCCTCTGCAACTGCTTCGCTCACCGCGGCCTTGAAGATAGCAAAAAGTATGTACAACTCTGATTTGCAGGTGCAAGAAGGAGGTTTGTGAACTAACCTCGCCTCCCCCATTAGTTCCCATCCTGATTACAGCAAAGAAATAATGAAGTAATGTTATAGCCGCTTTTCATGCTAATTTCACTATATGATCACGTGAGTTGTAAGCAACTGTTAAAAAGTATATAAGCCTCCTGATTTTGCTCTTGGGGGGGGACCCCTTCCAAGTGCTTGGGAGATCCATGTCACTTTGGAGTCCCCCCTACAGCTGTAGTTTCTTTTGAATAAAAGCTTCTGCTGACCTGACCCAAAAGTATGCTGCGTGTGTTTCCACGACACTTTTTACTCTTTTCCATCCCTGATTGTTCAAATCACTCTGAAGAATCATGTCATCCATTTCAGTCATCTTTGTATCTGGCAAGAAATACTCTAATATCCATTTCCTAATCCTATTCCTAAATAATCATAAATAAAAAATGTGAATATAAATATGCCAATGTAAAGCCAATTTGCCAAATGACTTGTAAGTCCCCAGTGTCCTATATAATATCAATATAACCATCTTTTTAAATACTGCACAAGGTTTTAGCATTTTTACAGTCAGTTAGGGCTCAACTTTGGGTTCTGTGGTGAGCCAACCTATCCAGCAGAGATCAATATCTGGACAGGAAAGCTTGCAAATGAAAAATTAAGACCACATCTATAAAATGGCACCGAAGTACAAAATGGTCCTCCCACATGAACCAGCTTCTTTCTCAGCTTAACCCTCGCCCTTTTTAAAAGCATGAGTAAATCTCCTATGAACCTCTAGATGTCTAGAGGCTTATGGGAACCAGAAGGAGAGTGGATGAACAGGTCTGTATATCACTTCAACCACTCCATTATCTTTAAAAAAAAATTGGACCTTAATGCATTCAGTGTGTTTCCTTGCCTGATTGACCATTTGTTCTTGCCATCAGGCAAAAAGGGAGAAGATTTTGGACTCCTTTTCCTCATCAATAGTAGGAGTAAACATACAGTTAGTATATGGAGCACTGCTTGGCAGACATTAAGAAAAATCTTGTTGTTCAGCCAGGCCACCAATAACAGGGCATTTTAAAAATTGCTCTAGTAAATTGGAGTTAGTCTACACAGTCTTCAATAGCCCTGAGGCTAAATATTTGGAACTTAGCCTTTAGCCTTTTTTGTATGTTTTAGCAATTTAGGGTTTCATCTTTTATGTTTTCAAAGATTTTTTCACACACACACGCACACGCACACGCACACGCACAATGTAGTGTCTATTAAGCCCTGATCTATATGTAGCATTCTGTCTGGGACAACCAGGTTGCATCTTGGGGGGTAGTCAGGGCTTGGGATGGTTTTGGTAAGTTCTGCAGGATGATCTCCAAGTACTTTCAGCTCTGTATAATATACATGACTTGAAGCCAAATATTCAAAAGCCTGAATGTGCACCTGTCTGGATCTGTAAGCAAGAAAGAGGTATGTACACATGTACACAATTTTCAGAGCAAGATATCTGGACATACAGAGAACCCCGGCATGCAAACAATTACCCAAACTGGAATTTGTTTAAATTACTAGACCTGAGGCTATAATTTGGTAAGTGTCACCAGGGTTTATTTCTAACTACAAATGCCAAACATCCTGCATTCATCAAAGATCCAAGAAAAATAATGAGCACAGCAACAGATTGGCACAAATAACTTCTTTTTACAGTTATACGGGTTCACTTTAGGCATATACAAGGTTGGCATGTCTTTGGCAGATGCAAGCTACTTAGGCCAGTAAGATGTCATCTCCAAACATTAGTTCCTTGGTCAGCCACAATAATTTCAAGAACCAACATCTGGTGTATATTAATTTGCAAGAGGAAGATGGATAGTATTAGACAAATCCACACAAACTAGTTCCAAGTCATTGCAACAGCAGAATTTCTCAAGGGTGTGACATATTAGCTTCTCTCCTTAAATAGCGTGCTGTTTTCCCTTTGTAGCTTGGGCTAATGGCACTGCAACATCCTTTGGGAAGGAATTACAGTTTGGGCCATCTGACCTCTCAATGAAAGCTGGTATCTCATCTGAGCAATATCACCACCTTCAGATGTGGCCACAATTGCATTTTTGTAGCTCTGTTATTCTTCAGAAGCCTGGCTTATTTGTGTACCTAACTTCTATTAGCACAGGATAATGATCCATTACACACAACCATGTAATAAGTGGACTGTGGCTTGAAAGCTAGGCACATGCAGGAATATTGGTGCGCAATGTTTCAGGTGAAGCCTTAGGCTCAGGACACGTGATGTATTTAGACTGGTATAAAGAAGGAGCAGCACTATGTAAAACCCTACACAATTGTAAATTGGTCACATCCTGTGTAAATTTATCCTTGGAGAAATCGGAGGTAAATAATCTACTATAGTTTAAATTACACCAATGTAAGTGTTATATGTCTATGTACTGACCTTGAAGTAGTTGTTTGCTCAAAGCAAACTGGCTTATTTGCTCTCATGAGCAGAGAGTGGTTAGCCATTTTAGTCTCAAGTCAGGCACAAGGCATTTGCTCTCATGCGGTGAGGTACTGTAAAACTGCCTACTGCATGCAGCTGAACAAGAAGAGATGGCCATCTGTCTGCTCTGAATCCTGGTGTAGTTTACGTTGGTGTACAAAACCTGTAGTGAACACCAGGTTCAAGAAACATAGTTGTATGTGAATGAGAAAAACTAAAACAACACGTTATATTGTGGAGGTGTAGGCAAGCTTCTGAAGATCCTTTGGCTCTAGCTTAACTGAAAAACCTTTTCAACTCCCCATCTCTGTAGTCTAAATAAGGCAGCATCTCCAAACTGCAACCTCTACAAAACCAATATAAACTCTAGTATTTCAAATCTGTTGTGTGCCCAGGCATTTTCCTGTACTGTCTGACAGCTGCTGCTTTAACTACATTAGCAGTGCTATGGTGACCACCAGCCCCATAAAAAGCAACTCCTCCAATAGGATACTTTCTGATCCAGGTTACACCAGCTCCTTTTTGTGCTATTGGAGCTGCATCCACACTGATTTTTTATTTATTTTTTTTGCCAGCATAGCTACATTGACAGTAAGGTACAGTCTTTTCATACCCATAGGCAACACGGCCATATTAGCAGAACCTGATAATGCAGACTAGCCTGTACTCTACTGAATGGCCACACAGAAGTGTGTAGAGCAATGCCTACCACAGAAGCAGAGGGTGATCTTACCTCAAAATGAAAAGTCCTTTTGCTTTTGTTAATGAAGGTCCAAGGCTGCATCCTTATTTACAGTCACCCATGGTGGATTATTACTAAGTAGTAGGTTGGCCTACCTTACAAAGTTCAGCCAGCATAGCCATGTTAATGACGGATATAGGAAAAAAAATAAATCACACCTCATAGCTGGGCAAAACCTCCCAGCACAGACACAGCCCTGCCACTTTAGGAATTTTTCTGCTAGCAGAAAAATTACTTCTCCCTGTAGAAGTTAAAATGGAGAGAGAGTCCCTAAGTGAGACTAAAGGAGTTGGGAACTAGGAAATGGTCCTCCAGTTAAGGAGCCAGTTAGTCAGATACAGACATAGGCTGTAAACAGATGGTGTCTTTGCAGCAAAATCAGGTGTGCCAGGATGTGTCTGTCCCAGCACAGCTGATCCACTTCACTGGATGACACAAACATCACCCAGTGCCCCACAGGAATGGGCCTCTGCTGCTTCAGGCAAATAGGGGAACCAAATTGGGTTGCATCTCTACAAGGGGGGGAACCACATGGTTCTCCCATTTGGTCCTGAGTTGGGGCATGATGGTGCAATATGTGCACCCAGGGAATCCCCTGGCAGGGGATTCCTGAGGTGCATCCCTGCAAGCAGGGAATCTGGGCTTCAGGTGTCCGATCCTGCGTGTCGTGAGAAAACTCCTGCAAGGGAGTTTCCATGGCATGCAGGATCAGGCCCCTGAAGCCCCAGGAGTGCCTGCCTGGGGCATCTGGAGAGTATGGGCAGCTCCAGGCTGTCTGTGTTCTCCCACCAAAAAGCAAACAGATGTCTGTCACAAAACAGCAGCACAAATTTATACTTCCTATCATTGCAGTTTGTTTGCACAATTTGGGGCACTTGTGATATGATAAGGGGCTTGGACATTGTTTGCTTGGGCTTTATGCCATGAGGTCTATTTTCAGCTACAGGGTCTGTAGAAGTTGTTTACTACTTGAGAATAATGCTTCTTGTGTAGTTCTTCTCATTCATGGACACCTGTGTTTATTGAACTCAATGATCATTACACTTCCAGAGCTGCATCTTCACCAGGGGCTCCACTGCCATGATGTGGTCCAAGCCTGAGTCCCTCTGGACTAACAGAAATTGGAAAAAAACCCTCTTTACCAACTGAAAGATGATAAGTTTGGTGGGTATTAGGGCTGGGCACAAGAAAAGTAATTGTATTTCCTGACAAGTGTTGAGGTTTCACCATTTTTTCCAGCGCAGAAACATCACAATAGGAAGAGGGCTGGAGCATGGGTCTTCAGCATTGCAGGTCACAGCACTAATGGGTCTCGGAACAGAATGACTATTATTGCATTTAGTTTTTATGTGTTTTTTACTTCCAGACGGTGTCAAGAGATGCCGGAGGAATGTGTTGCTGCACTGTCAAACTTTGCAAGGTCTTGAATCTTTGATGAATCCAGGGTGTTTGGCATTTGCAGTCAGTAATAAACACTGGTGGCACTTACCAGATTATAGCCTCGGTTCTAGTAATTTAAACAAATTTCAGTTTGGGTAATTGTGCTCTTTCTCTACAATTTCATTTGAGGTTTCAGCAGTCTGCAATTAGGTCAAGGAATCTTCTGGGGTGACACTTGAAATCAGAGGAACTGCACCAGCAAGAAATTTAGCCTAAATATCTTCTCACGTTAAACTGTTGTGCATGGCTACTGTGTTTCCCTTCAAAAAGGTCGGAAATGGCCATCTAGGCAATAATAATAATAAAAAACCCAAGAGTATAAATCTTGTCAGAAAGTAATCTAGGCTTTCCCTGTAAATGCAATTGTTTCTGATTCTGGACAACTTCCTTTATGATTGTTTTGGTAAATGTAAAGCTTTAGAACAGTTAGTCATTGTGACATGAGCATTGTTTTTGAGTGGGTTTAATTTCTTAGCATGTACTTTAATATTTAATATATTACTGTATAAGAAATTATTTTTAATTTGGCTACTAAGAAACACTGTTCTATATACTAGGGTTTTAAAAATTCCCATTAGTCTTAATATTTTTTAAACTGTTTAATACTAGATAAGATGTGTAATCCATTTTTCTTATTAGCTGTTTTTATCTCCATTGATAAATTCTTTGTATTCACTGTAGCACTTTCTTCCTGTTCAGTATATTTCATCAACTTAGTAGTATCACCACCACTTTACGGAAATTTAAGGAAAATTTTAGTTTAAAAAAATAGTTATATGCCATCAAGATGTTAATTTTACCCAAAAGTCCTATTCAACGAATTAGATTGAGCTTTTTATAAGTATATTTTTAAATTCAGCTTTCCAACAAGGAATTCTCTGTTAGGTAAGCATCATTTTCTTCCTATTTGGATGTTTTGTGTTCAGTAAAGTTATGCTGGTGGTTGATTCTGCTAAGAATCCTGTAAACTGCCTTTGTTACCAGAAGATCAAGGTACAAAAATCAGTCTAATTCCCATCACTTTCACAGATAGTAAGACTGTCTGAAGGTTCCTGCAATTATTTGCCTTTTAATGATGCAATATATAATGGAAATTGTGTGCAAGCGTGTCACTATGGAGTACTTGGATTTCCTGCAGCTACAGGAATGAGCACCCTGTAATGTATTACAAATGCCGAAGCTGTGCTTAGTTTTGCCCAGGGCTTGTTTTGCCTTAAAATGTTGGGTTTTCTTTGGGGGTTGCTTGTTTCAGTAAAAACTGTTATTGTACTTTTAAAGGGCTTGACAATAGTCCAGGGAGAATTCTGGGGTTAGTGTTTTACATTTTTATTTTTATAGTTTGGTTGCAAAAGTAGGAACCAAACTTTTTGCATAGCTGATCTTTCCTTGTCAGAGAGGTGTCCTTGGAAGAAAATCCCTGTTGCTCTATCAGCACAGCTCTGACTATCTTGAGTAGGTAGCTTGCTTTTCCTGTATACTGGGACATTAAAAAGGAGGTGATGGGAGATTGCCAATCTTTAGCTAATAGGGGTGAGACTCTTAACTAGGAAACAGATAAACAATCGTGGATGAGCCTTTTTTAACTGGAGGAGGGTACCTATGACAAAGGGAGGAGACTGTTTATATTTTAAATTTCTAGATCTGAGAGCAATGCATGGAAACACATCATGCCTGTGTGGGAATGTCAGTTGATTTCTTATATTCATTACTCACTTGTGCACTTTTTAGGTAAAAAAAACACTTTTCACACACTCTATCAGTCTCCATCCCCCAGATCTGCAAACTACAGCAAGCTATTTCTGGCCAATAAACTGGGCTATGACACTCCTAGACTTGGAGGCAACAACGCTCTTTGTCAGTGAAGAAAAGATTAAATAGAAGAATGGCCTCAAGGGCCTACTGAGAAACAAGAGTTAGTATGTAGGTACAAGTACCCACATACATGATGCTGTCCTCCAGTGGTTCTCTGTAGGCCAAATCCACCTCTACTTCTGCAGAGAATGAATCCTAATGAAAGCACAATACAAGAATAAGGTGGTAACACCATGGGTGCAGACAGAAGTACAGCTCCCAGCTGTAAGTCAGAACATTTTTTGCAAAGCATTTAGTGTGTGCCTATACATGAGTGTGGAGGCTTCTCTGACACACTGGAATTAATCAGGTCTGCTGGAGCATGGCAATTACCCCTCACCTGGGAGAGGGGAGAGGGGAGAGGGGCTCCAATACCTCTGTCCTGCCCTCTGGGGGGGACAGGAACTGATAAAATCCGAGACTGAACTCCCTCTGCTCCCTTTCTCCGCTCCCATTCTAAAAACAGTAACAGGCTGGGAGCTCGGCAGACATAAGTTACAGAAGATACTACATTTCAAAATGTCCTTTGAAATACCCTCCATGCAATGAGTGGTCAGATTTTCACCTGATCCACCATTTTTGAAGTTGTCTCCAGCATTTTTGATGTTGTCTGTGTTTGGTCACAGCTATAAACTGCTGCCTGTGGCCAGATCAGGCAAAAACTGTCACTTCCGTCTGCACCCCATGAGTGTAAACTCATTTTAGTTTCTCCTACAAAGGACTAACTCCTGGGAAGAGTCAACTTTAACTCTAATTTTTTCTGTCAGTTAAAAATGATCATTATCTCAATTTGGTAATTTTCTATAATATCTACTGTAACAACAAAGTATCTCAATATCATCTTGAAGCACTTTACAAATACTGACCCAACCCCCGCAAGCTGCTATTGCAGAATAAAGTTATTGGTAAAAAAAGAGACAAATCAAGGTAAGGAGAAGGGAAGTTACTCTTAAGGCCACACCATCAGTCACTGGTATAGCGAGGAATGACTTAGCTCATTTCCTGTTCAAATCACTAACCTAACTGTGACAGGGCATAGGGTTGTGCCTATAAAACCCCATGCTTGCTTGATTCCTCATACTTACTGTGACAATTTTATATTAATGGGTAAAGTTCTCAGATCAAAATACCATATGTTTCTTTGACTGCTAGGATACAAATCCATGTATAGGCCTAGTTTTTCTTGCATTACTTAGCAATGTATCCTGGTAAAAATATTTTTCTTACATTTTTGTCCAAATCACAGATGAATTATTCCATTATAAAATGAAATATATATATATATTGACATGTCTTTTGGCCATTTAAAATGTTCCTATTCTTATGGGATTCAAGCAACTGTCCCTTAAAGCATGCCAGGGGCATGTGAATGATAATGCAATCAGAAGCCAAGGTCTGAAGAGACTCATATACAGATTTTTTCTAGGATTTCCATCAATTTTGAAAAACAAAAATTTTACAACAGCAAACAAAATACACCCAGCCTTCTGCTCTTAACCCGTTTGATGTGAAAAAGCCAAATATTACACAAATTCTCAGTTGAGATTCATTATTTTTAGGTTTTGGTCAAAAGAATTCCCTACAGTTTAAGTCTTACTACTATATTGCATAGTAAGTCTTCTCTTGTTTATCCTGCGAAAAGGCCCTCATATACACTCTACTATACCCTCCAGGTGTAGGTCCCAGTACAGTAGACTTTCGAGTCAGTACTAGCTTTTTCCTTTGTATAAAGTGCAAGTGAGACCCATAGAGTCCACACAGATTTAAGAGACAAAGTAATTTACTGATAGTCCCCAGAAAATTTCAAATATTTTTTTCTTGGTCTCCCACTGGCATGAATGTTTTTTTTTCACCAATGACTCAGATGGCAAAATACGTGAAAAAGGAGAAAGTACTTTAGATTGGTAAGAACCATCTCAAGAACAAGAAAGCAGCAGTAAATGAAATAGGGGTGTAGGTGAAGGGACTGAAGGATGAGATGAGCATGAATCTGCACTCTTGAAAAAAGTTTGTTTTTGAAAGCACGTGTTTTACAGCTATCTTTCTCTCAGAAATCCCTACTAGATCATCCCTACTAGCTGCACCCAACACTAGGCAAGCACTAGTCTACATAAGAGAGTAACACCTCTGCTTTAGGGCAACCCTGATGCTACAAATTGATCCAAAATTCCCCAGTACATTAACTTTAGATGCCTTTGCACACTAATTACAAATGAACCAGTTGTTTGCATTTGGGCACACTCTCTGCTAATATAATTTGAATCTGGGAACTCTCCTAATATAATTTGAATCTGCTCCACTGAAGTGAATCATTTCCTCTACCAATTTGCATCAACAGAGATTACAGCAGAGTGTTAGGGACGAGGGACTGGCAGTCAGGGAAGGTCACCCAATACATGGGTGAAATCCAGGGACCAGGTTCCCAGGGAGCTGGGAGTTTAAGATGAAGTAAGGATGAACCAGAAGCTGGTGCCTAGGTCAGGACAAGCCAGGGGTCTGTGCCAAAGTTGGGGTACACCAGAAGTCACAGCCAACACTCAGGAACCAAATCCAAGTTAGGGTAGACCTGAAGATTGACCCAGAGTTGGGGTACAAGGATCAGAACAAGAATCAGGGTATGCCAGGAGGCAGAGGCAAGGTCAGGGTGAGCCAAGAATCAAAGCTGAAGTCAGAGCAAGCTGAGTCAGGTCAAAGATCAAATGTGCGCATATGCATCAAGAACAAGTGTATGAGTCTGCTCTGACTGAGTACTGAAAACTGGGCCTAGTTTTTAAAGGCTGATGTGAGTGGGGCCTGTTGCCTGGGGCCTCAGGGGACTGGGAGCCCTGATTGCCCCACTAGGATCAGCAGGGCCCAGGGCACCGATCAGGCTCACTGAAGGTGGCACCTACCCATATTTACTCGGACAGAAGATGACTTTGATTACAAGACGATCCCCCAATAATGAAATTTTATATATGGAAAAATGATAAATTTGTTATAATTTTCCAGGTATAGAATCCAATTATTGGAGATTTGCCTTGAATTTGTCCCCCTCCCACTGCCACAGTAGAGAAAATAAATCTGGGGGGAGGTCAGGTAGCCCTCTTGTCTTTTGCTTCTCCCCCCAACTTCTTTCCTTAGCTACCCTTCTCCCTCTCCTTACTGTCAGACCCTGCTTTCCTTAAAGACATGGAAGTGAGAAACAAATCTGCAAACATTAATCTTAAAATTAAACATGGCTGTAGCAGCTTGCATATAGTACCCATGCACTTAGTTCATCCAGAATTGATGTGTGTTACCTGTTTCTGAAGCTGCTGTAAGTTTTAGCACAGGTACTATACAAACACACTTTTAAGCTGGACTTTAGCACCTGCTTCTATTTAGTATAAACTGTGCATATTAATCCAAAAGCACATAGTTATCATGTAATTCATAGTTTACCACATATATCATTGGGCTGGGCAGCATCAGCGACAGTCTTGGAGAGGAGAGTGACAATTATAGAAGGGAAAGCCAACCAAGAGATGAGAAGCAAATTGGAGAGTGGAAAAGAAGGTCCAGAGTCTGATGGAGGATGGATAAAGGTGGAGAAGAAGGGATGAAAGAAGGTAGGAAGGTGTGGTGGGATTGGTATTGTTGTAAAAGGCTTTATTGAAGAAAGCAATGAGGGAAGAGTCCAGTCAAGAACAGGAAAAGAGGGGAAGGGACGAGACAGTGATTGAAATGAGGAATGAAACCGTGATTGAAGGGAACAGGAAAACTAGTGGAAGGAATAAACCAGATCTGCAAAGAGAAAGAAGATGGGAGGAAGCAAGAGACAGAGTAGCAGGTAATCTATGCCTGAGAATAAGAGCAGTAGTAACAGGGTAAGTTAGATGATGAATAGATATGAATTTATAAAAAACAATTATTTTATTTTGTGGATGTTACAGTGGAATATTTAAATAGCAAATAGTCTGGTCACCTTTCCTAACCAGAAGTCTTGGGGAATTTTGAAGCTGAGAAGGTTATGAGGATTTTTGGAAGATGTATGCAGCAGTTGGTGAGAGAGAAGAACTGAAGGGGCTAAGTTTTACTGTGAGAGAAAAGATAAGAGAAAGGGCAATAATAATTTGAATATACACAGGCATGCTTGAGATGGAGATATAGTTTCATAGTTGGTAGGGTCAGAAGGGACCTGAACAGATCATCAAGTTTGACCCCCTGCTATGGGCAGGAAAGAATGCTGGGGTCAAACAACCCCAGCAAGGTGAATGTCTAGCCTCCTTTTAAAGACCCCCAGAGTAGGAGTGAGCACCACTTCCCTTGGAAGTTGGTTCCAGATCCTAGCCACCCTGACTGTGAAGTAGTGCCTCCTGATATCTAGCCTGAATCTACTCTCCATATAGAAACAGTTGGAGAAGTATGTACAAAAAGTTATGTATGTTGAGAAGATGCATGTTAAATATGATATATGGACAGGATTGTGGAGAGCTTTGGTGGTAATGAGGGTGGATGAGAGAAGCCCTGTCAGGATAATGCATTTAACGCCAGTAATCAAATTAGGACCATACTAAGAGTTTACAATGCATTTCAGACAGCCTAAACTCTGTAGCAAGTGTGGGCAGGAAGGACACCTGGCTTCATACTGCTGGTATACAATATGCTACAGATGTGAAGAGAAAGGGCAGAGTGCCAAGAAATACTGAAGTATATTGTTTGCAGGGAAGAGGGACACTTACAGGGCTGATGCCTGTGGTTCTTCTCAAATAAAACTAGATCTACAGAGGAGCAGCAGAGAGAGGAAAGGGAAAGCAGGGAAGAAAAAGATGTTGAGTCAGAATACATGACATTGGAGGAGACACCACAAGAAGGAAGAAATGGAGAGGAAGAGAGTGAAATTTCAGTAGGTAAAGTGACACAGCTGGCAACAGAGGAGGGAAGAGAAAGAAAGATAAATGGAACTTTGAGATAGAGGAGAGAGAAAGGAATAAGAAAGAACAATACAGGAAGAAGGAGTGAAGATAGAACAACTATAGGCTGGGCAACTATAGGCCAGTCAGTCTCACCTCCATCCTTGGCAAAGTCTTTGAAAAAATTATCAAGGCTCACATTTGTGAGAGCCCGGCAGGACAAATTATGCTAAGGGGAAACCAGCACGAGTTCATGCCAGGCAGATCGTGCCTGACCAATCTAGTCTCTTTTTATGACCAGGTTACGAAACACCTGGACACAGGAGGAGGGGTGGATGTCGTATACTTAGA
>NW_005842151.1:2030753-2075363 GCF_000455745.1 Alligator sinensis | reverse complement strand
TTTATTCACCAAGGTGCCCCCGGGGGTTACAAGAAATAATGGCCACAAGCTAGCAGAGAGCAGATTTAGATTGGACATTAGGAAGAACTTCTTCACAGTTAGAGTGGCCAAGGTCTGGAACGGGCTCCCAAGGGAGGTGGTGCTCTCCCCTACCCTGGGGGTCTTCAAGAGGAGGTTAGATAAGCATCTAGCTGGGGTCATCTAGACCCAGCTCTTTCCTGCCTATGCAAGGGGTCGGACTCGATGATCTATTGAGGTCCCTTCCGACCCTAACATCTATGAATCTATGAACAGGAGAAAGAAGAAAAGAACCAAATTGGGAAAAGAAAGAAATCACATGCTATGAAGCTTAGATAAAAGAAGGTGGACAAAGAGAGAGGGAGAAAAGGAGATGGGTTGACAAAAAACTCATTGGAGTGGAAGTGGATGAGGAAATGCAACAAGTGCAAGTGATTGTGGAAGGGAGACTGCAATGGATGGTGGTGGAGTTTGAAAAGAAAGTGTTAGAGATCTTTAATATATATGTGCCTGCTGAAAGAGAAGGATGAATCACCCTGTTTAAAAAAGTAGAGGTGTATGTAGGCAGAGGTAGGCAGCAAATGCTAGTGGGGGATTTCAATTGCATTGGGATAGGAGAGGGGATGGAGGGAAGGGACAGCTAGACAGCTCCTCAAAGGTACTGATTAATATAATAAAAGAAGGAAGTTTAAAGGATGTCTGGGCCAGTAAGAAGGTGATTACCAGGATGGAACTGAATGGGAGACATGTATTGAGGATTGTATTAAAGTTAAATGGGATTGGAAAGGAGAAGAGTTTAGATGTGACCTTCAGCAATCACCAGATGCTGAGAATGGAGGTGAGTTTAGAAAAAAACAAATGTATGGGAAAAGGGATGTGGAAGTTAAATGTTCAATTATTACATGATGAGAAGACCTGTCAAGAATATGTAGAAGTATATAAAGGAGGCAGGACTCTGGAGAGATAGTGCAAAAGAATCTGGGAGTGGTGGACTATGCTAAAGAGAAGAACAAGTCAATTTTTCTGAAATATTGATTAAGAGAAGCAAGGGAGAGTGTGGAAGGTGTCCCAGGAGAGAATGGGGGGAAGGACCCTGAATAAGAAAGGAAACTTATGGGGAACAGAATAAACAGGAGGGAGAGGAAACAAACATAAAAGTTAAAACAAGAAAAAAAAACACTCACCCACAGCAGGAGCCACGGTGCAGCGGGAACAGGGAGAGAAGCCCATGTGGCTCGTTAGCCGCATCTTTATCCAGCTGAGGCCGGCCAATGATGTCACCCACAATCACCGGCTGGCGGGGATAAAAATGGCTGATGGCGGAGGAAAAGGGAGAGGGAAAACGGACCTGTGGAGTGTATGGCCACAGGACCCACTCTGGGAATCCCTTAGGGAGGAAAGAGCACTGGACGAGGAGCCAAAGGAGTCTCCTGATGCTGGTCTTGGCAGTGGCGGCACAGACTGGATCGTCAGTGCGGGAGACAAGCCAGAAGCAGCCCCTGCAATCAGCAGAGGCAGCAGCAACAGAGGAAGCAGAGAAGGGCACACGAAGACCCAGACCATAGCAGGCGGGAGTATTGGGAGCAGTTGGGAGGAGGAAGAATTTTCCCTGCTGGGAGAGTCCCAGCAGAAGCAGCAGGAAGAGCTGCTGAGAAGCAGGGCATCTACCCTGAACATGGAAAGTAGCCAGCCATACGCAGAGGAACCACAAGGCACACGGAGTGGGACGCTCCAGAAGGGAGAGAAGTGGGGCAGCACCGGGCTCACTGAGGGAGCGGAAAAAGGGGGAAAGGATGACCTGAGCAGGAGGCCATGGGTACACAGCCCCAAGCAGGGTCATCCCCTAGCTAGACCATAGGGAACTAGGCACTCAGTACCCTGATTTAAGGGACCAGGGAAGGGGGCTACCCAGATTCCCAGTGATATGGTAAACGTGTTGTTTTGTGTTTTTCTTTTGTGTTTCTCTTTTGTGTTTCCCCGTGTGAAGGGGTTGAGAGATAGGAGGGACCTATACAAATAGAATAATTGGTGTAGGGCCCGTAGGGCTTCGCATTGGGATTCAGTCCATAGGGCAGGAGTCCACTCTAGGGCTAGTACGAGTTCCACAATCGGGACCTCCAAACACAGATAACCCAGGACGGGGTAAGCGAATCAGCCTCAGGAGCAGATATCCAGGATGGGAAGGGAATTGAGAAGCCCCACAGCTATATGAGAAGGGGAACGTGGCCAAGAAGACTGAGCAATCCATCGAGATGGCGTAAGGTCGGGGTGTAGGGGTAGCGGAGCTCCACAAGTAACCGTCAGGCAGACCGCGTGCCGCAGAAGAACCCCGGGTAGTCAGCACCCCCACTGGGAAACATTCAAAGTTGTGGTAGGCGAGATAGGGGAAGACTACTTGAGGAGTGAACATCTACTTGGGAATTTACGGGAGTCTGCAAGGCGTACACCACCCATTGCTCAAACCAAGGCTGCACGTGACCGGGTGTTCGAGACCCAGTGGTCACAGAAGGGTTAAGAGAATTGCAGGCAAGGAAGCAGACATTATTAAAAGAAGCAGTAAAAGGAGTGAGAGTGAAAAAAGAACTGGAAGACATAAAGCAACAGACTGAATAATGGCTCAAAACTGGATGAGAAAATCTTTCTGACCAAAGCACGTTGGGTGAATGGGGAAGGATGGTGTAAGTATTTTTTGGTAAAATTGAGGAAAAGAAGGAAGGAACTGAAAGCAGTGAGAACTGAAGAAGGAATCTGAATAAAAGAGAGTGGAGGGGTATTGAATGTGGTGGTAGACTATTATAAAAAGTTGTGCAAAAGAATAGGAGTGAATGGTGAGAAAATAAAGATGTTCCTTGAGGAGATAAAGGAAGGTATAAAAGATAGAAAGAAACAAAAATTGGAGGAGAAGCTAGGCATAAGAGAGGTGGAGGACTGCTTAAAAGCTTGCAAGAGAGGGAAGGCGCTGGTAAGAGATGGACTTCCAGTGTAATTCTATGAAAAATGCTGACAATGGCTGGGAACAGGTGCAATAGAAATATACTGGGAGATAATGGAGAGTAGGGAGATAGGGGAGGATTTCGCAGGAGGTGTAGTAATTTTGATAGTCAAGAAGGGAGAGGAAGATGTGTTAGGCAACTGGAGACCAATGACCCTTTTAAACATAGACTACAAATTGATGGCAAAAGTTTGGCCTAAAAATATGTGACTGTTTAGTAGATAGAAGAATAAGTGTGTGCCATTCCTGAGAGGATATTCCAGACCCTATGGTTAATGAAAGATGTCATATCAGATGTACAAGAGAGGAAAAGAAACATGATAATAATTAATTTAGACCTGGAAAAAGCTTATGGTAGGGTTGAATATGATTTCATGTTTGAAGTACTGTGAAGAGTGGGATTTCCAGCATAGATGATAAGATGGGTCAAAGTGCTATACAGTAAAGCAGAAAGTCAAGTACTGGTAAATGGTTACTTGAGTAAAGCATTCCCCATATAAATAAAGGTAAGATAGGGATGCCCTCTCTCTCCCTATCTTTTTGCGTGTGGGATGGAGCTGTTGGTGCAAAGAATTTGTGATGATAAGCTGCTAAGTGGTGTGTGGATACTAGGAGGAGGAGATCATACATGGATGATGTGAACATAGTGGCTCAGGACAACATATCAATCAGGAGGGTATTGAAGCATACTGAGGACTACAGTGAACTGTCAGAGGCAAAATTAAAGAAAATGAAAAGTATGCTGATGGGCGTGGGGAATAGGGAGAATTTACAGAAGTTTGGGCTGTGGGTGGTAGAGGGTGCAACCAAAAACTTGGGAATCCTAATTGGACACTGAAGGGAAATGCGCAAACATGGGAGAAGGTATAGATAAAGAGGGAGATAGATATTGGGATTGTGGAGTGGCAGAACAGCATCTTTCAAGGGTAAAGTGGCTGTGGTGAAAACAGTACTCTTACTCATCATTCTTTACATGGGAGTGGTGTATCCACCATCATGGCAATGAATAAGTAGGATACAGAAGCAGATACACATTTTTTTTCAGGGGAAAAAGAAGAGAAAGGGTAGCCATAAAGGAGCTCTATAAAGCCAGGTAATTAGGAGGTTGGGGGATGCCAGATTTGGAAAGCTTTGTGTCTGTATACTTTATAAGTATGTTCTGTGAAGAGATAACAAATGGGGTGCAGAAGACTGCATGTTTCTGCCATTACCTGGTAGGAAGAATGTTAACAAGATGAGGCATGTACGAGGAAGAATGGAAAAAACCATATCTGTGGCAGCCAGTGGCCTACTATGCAAAGAAGGAGAATTTCGTAAGGGTAAATAAACTTGAAGGATTAGAGCAAGGGTAAGCAAAGTCCAGTTGCCAGGCCAGATCAGGCTTGAAACAAACTCCATTTCTCAGGAACACCTGCAGTGGCAGCTCTTTCTGGCTGCTGCTGCTGGACCCAGTCCCAGTGCCTGGGCACCCTGGCCCATCTTCCTCACCTACTGTTGCAGGCAGGACCTGCATGGGCAAGGAACAAGATTGGGAGGCTGGTATGGGACTACAGCTGGGAGTGAGATAGGTGAGTGGGTCCAAAGAGACCAGAGGATCTTGGGGCAGTGACAGCATGGGGCCACAGCAGAGCCACAATCTGCTGCCCACACACCTCTGTGATGAGTGCAGGTTCCATGGGCAGAGGCAAGTAGGGAGCAGGTCATGGCTCTGCCATGGCCCCACACTGTCACCACCCCAAGATCCCAGACCCAGAGCAGCTCCCTGCCCAGCTGTGCTCCTTGCCTGCATGGCTTCTGGCTGATCTCCAGGGAGACCCTAGGAGCAGCAGGGCCATGAGAGCATGGGGCCAGGGATAGGGCAGAGCCCCAGTTCTGCAGCCATATGCTGTCATGGCTCGGCTGCTGTGGGGCCTCTATAGAGACCAGGCAGGAGCCACACAGGCAGGGGCTGCTGGCAAATGCCATTTTGCCCACCCCTGGAATAGAGTGTTTGAAATACCATAAGGGAGTGATTAATATAATCAGAAAAATGAGATAACAATAGGTGGGGATATGTGTGTAACCCAGGCGGTACTCCTCTCTCCAATTGAAGGGATCAAAGCAGGTGCACAAGCGCTGTGGGAGATGTAGGGACTCTCCTCCCCCTATAGAGCAGAGCCAGATCACCAGTGGGGACTTAACCATATACCTTTTAATGAAAGAACAGTACTGGGAACATAACAGGCATAAATCAGGGGGTATAGGGGACACTACAACACCCCTAGATGTTGGATTCAACAAAGGTCAGACACTTAGAATCACTGACAAAAGACAGGGTTAACAAAATATAAAACACAAACAGCAGAGCAAACAATTGTGGTTGGTGAAATACAAAAAGCCACAAAATACAAAATGTCAAGGAAATATAGGGCCTAAGTGCCTGGAGGGGGAAAAAAGACACAATGGCCCCTTTCCACTGCAAGATCTGCTCCTTATTAGCTCACTTACCCCAAGTCACCCCAGCTGGGACTTGAACTCATATCTGCTACATGGTAGGCAGGAACACTACCACACAGCCACCACTGGTAGCATTACTCCAAGCTGCTAGGGGTCTTGACCTTCCCAGAGCCCCAGCCTCACATTGAGCTGCCTGGCCTCTTATTGGAGGAGCTGGAAGCAGAGCTGGGAACCTCTCAGATCACTGCTCAGATCTGTGCTGGAATGGGGGAGCCTCTCCTGCTGGCCACAGCCTCTTGTAGGCAATCCTGGAGCCCAGCGGGGAGTCTCTCCTGTCGGGCGCACGCTGCACTGCTGAGGGTCCAACTGCTGCCTTCAGGTCCCACTCCTTCAGGCTCTTCTGGGGCAACTGCTCCCACCCCGCTGGCCCAGCTCTTTGAAGCTCCTTCCTTGTGGTCCCTCACTGGTCTCTCTTGAGTCAGCTGTGCTGCCCCTTTTATCCCCCTCCAGGTGACCTACAGGAGAGGAATGAAATTTCTGTGATTGAGACAATGGAAGAGGTGATGGAAGATGGAATGGAAGGGAAGATGGGAACAGCAAACAGCTCAGAGACAGAGGTGGGTTTGGGGAAGAAAGAAGACGCCCTACAGACAACTGAAGTGGAGATGGAGCAAGAGAAAGAACCAAAGAAACAGGTCAGGGAAAGAAAGAAAATACAGGGGCTGAAGACCAGAAAGAAGAAACCTGATAATGAGGAGGTGAGTCAGAAGAAGAGCTGCAGTGGAGAGCAGGTTCCTGCCATTCATGCCCCTAGGTTCCAGCTCAGAGTGGAGACCAGAAGGCAGGAAGTGGTGGGGAGGTGGGAATATGCAAGACTTCCAAAATGTGAAAGCAATCCAGCAGCTTGCAAAGGCTACAGGAATGGGAGGGAGGAGGAGTCTGCCACCCTGAGTAGTACTACAAACTAACCTTAAAGGGAAAGGCATACTAATTTTAAAACAAGCATAAATGACATTGACAATAGTTTTGCTTATTGTTAGGAGTATCTTAACAAGGAAAAGATGGGAACAGATTGAACCAGTGTTGAACCAAGTAAGGTCAGATACAATCTGCCTACAAGAATGTTGTACACCAGGGGAGAGAAATTATAAATGCTTTGAGAAAAGGTAGAGATGGGGACCATCTTGGTGGGTAGGGACAAATGAGAACAATTTGGCAGGTGCCAATATTATTCAAGAACCCAGAGCTGGAAGCAAGCCAGGTAGAAGTCATCAGTGGCAGATTGCAATGAATGGGTGCCTATACACGTGCTTCAATGTGTTTGAATTAGAACACTCTAGCATTGGCACAGCATCACATGTATACAGGCCTGCAGGTTTAAAAATGGCCACTGGGGTGTTTTAACTAAAGCTCATTAAATAAGCTTTAGTTAAGGCATTTTGAGGCCATTTTAAAATGTGCAGCAGCTCAATACACATGACACTGTGGTGTTTTAATTAGAATGGCTCTCTGGAACTGCTCTAATTGTAATGCGCCCCACCCTGTCACTCCCAAGCATGTGTATAGGCAATTGTCAAGGGGGAGATTGGCTAAAAGAGCCCCAAATGGCAAAGGGATATTCCCTAGGGCGGGGATCATGTATAAAAGAAGAAAAAACAGGAATAACCCAAGAAAAACACTTACCTGCAGCAGGGTCCGTGACGCAGCTGGAGTGAGGGGGGAAAGGTTCATAAGCCGCGCCTTTATCTAGCTGAAACCGGACGGTGACATCATTGGCAATCACTGGCCGGCGGCAATAAAAAGGATCACCAGGGAAGACAGGGAGGAGACAGGAGGAGAGGCGGAGAAGACTCGCAAGCCAGGCACTGTGAGGACTACTCCAGGGGAGAGAGGGCCAGTAGGGGTTCTCTGTGTCAGTGAAGATCAGCCTGGCGAGGAGGCAGAGGAGCCAGAGAAGGCTCTCTGTGCTGACAAAGGCAGGAGCGTCAGAGGACCAGGAGAGCCAGAGGAGGCTCTCTGCACCAACAAAGGTTGGAGTGTCAGGGGGATGAGAGAGCCAGAATAGGCTCTCCCTCCTGGCAGGAACGGCCGTGAGCAGCAAAAGAGGCTGCAGAGCAGGACGGCCGGAGGCTGGGGGCTGGCATACAGTATAGGAGTCAGCCAGCCACTTGAGAATATACCCCAGGATGTTGGAAGCGGAAGGCCTCCGACAGCATCTGAGGAGAGCAACACTGCATACTGTGCTCAGCGGGGTGAGGGGAGAAATGACTCGGGATGAGGGGTGTGGTCAACCCTGGCCAGACGACAGGTTAGCCCCCAGTGGGATCTTAGGGGTGATAAGATCCTGTTATCCTAGCAGTAGGGCTGGGGAGGAAACCAGACGGGTCCTTCCCAATTTATAGTTTGTTTTGGTTCCTTTCATTTTCCCCCTTTTGGAGGGGTTGAGAGATAGGGCGAGGCAACGCAGGCAAGACAGCTCTGCATCGTCTCTCTTTTCCTTTTTCTTGACTGTTGGTTAAATTTAGAATCCCGGGTCTGAGACTGCTTTGGGGCAGGCAGAGGCCCTTCTGAAACCAAATGACTAAGTGAGTGAGTTATCCCAGGAGGAAGTGCTGAGGGCGTAATAGGGCTACAGAGATCGTTGAGCTCAAGAAACACAACATCATCGGGGGTACGGCTGAGAAGATCTGGTGACCTGCCGAAAGGTTGGCGTGAGGTGGGGGTGTAGGGGAGCTGGAGCCCCATGGATCGCCGCCTGGCGGACTTCCTGCCACAGAGGAGCCCTGGGTGGTCTGCCCCCCCACTGGAATAACATTCAAAGTCGTGGCAGGAGAGTCTGGGTGAGGCCACCCAGGTGATAAACATCTACCACCAGGCTTACAGGAGACCGCAGGATGTCCACTGCTGGCTGTCAGGACCAAGGCTGTGTGCAACTGACTGTTCAAAGCCAGGCAGGCACAGCACCTAATGATACTACCATTTGGGGGAACAGAATTGGAAATTTTCAAGGTATATGCACCATCAGAGAAGGAGGGAAGGAATGCACTTCTTAGAAAGCCAGCAGTTTTTGTGGTCAGAGGGACACTACATAATAACAGGAGATTTCAATTGTTTAATTTAAGTGGGTGACAGAACATGGGAAGAAGGGAATGGAGCTTTAAACAGCTCATCCAGACTGTTAACAAATATAATAAAAGAAGATTTGCTAGATGTGTGGGCAGGGGAGAAAGTTTTCGCTAAAACAGATGCCATTGAAAAGAAATGATCAATAACTGATTTTATGTTTGAATAAAAAAAAGAGATAAGGAAGAAAGAAACCATACATATGGTTTTTAATGATCACCGGATGCTGAAGGTGGAAATGAACCTTGGTAAGAGCCCCATGAGAGGGAAGGGACCTTGGAAGTTAAATGTGTGGCTGTTACAAAATGAAGAGCTATATCAAACAAACACAAGACAGTATGTGAGGTGGTGAACACTGAAGAAATATTTCAGGAGTACCAGAGAATAGTGGATGATGGTGAAGAAGAGGATGGGAGAATTCTTCAGGAAGGAAGGCCAGAGATGCACAGGGAAAAAAACGAAAGAGAAGAACTAAGAGAGTTGCAAACAAAGATGCAGGAGCTGCTAAAGGAAGCCAAAGAAGGAAGACAGGTATGAGAAAAGATAGAAGAAACAAAGCAAGAGCTAGATACCTTGTTTAAAAGAAAGATGAGAAAGAAAATTGTCTTAGCACAAGCACCCTGGCTGGGAGAAAATGAAGAGTAGTCCCAGTATTTTTCAGCCAGAGTGAAGGTGGCAAAAGGAGAACTTAAAAGTAGTGCAGGAAGAAGATGGTGCTTGGATGGAAAAGCAGGAAGAAGTGTTGGAGGCAATGAGGAGATTTTACAAAGAGCTATACCAGAAGGAAATAGACAAGAAGATGAAAGATTTCTTGGGAGAGATTGAAGAGAAAGTAGAGGAGAAGGAGGCAAAGAAGGTGGGAAAAAGATAAGCTTAAAGGAAGTGGAGGAGTGCTTAAAAACCTTTAAACGAGGGAAATCACCAGGAGCAGATGGACTGCCTATGGAATTTTATGAGAGTTTATGGGCATGGGCAGGGAGGGATATAGCAGAAGTTTTCAAGGAAATAGTGGAAACAGGAGAGGCAGGGAAAGATTTTACAAGGTGTTGTGATCTTACTCTTCAAGAAATAGGAGAAGGAACTCCTGAAAAACTGGAGACCAATTATACTCCTAAATATGAACTATAAGTTAACAGCCAAGACACAGGCTTTGAGGATGAGGAAACGTCTCCAGAAGATATACATGAAGACCAAGTATGGGCAGTACCAGGTAGAAGGATCTCCAAAGTGATCAGAGATACATTGTCCCACATCCAAGAGAGGAAAACGAACACAGATATAGGAAACTTAGGTTTAGAAAAAGCATATGACAGAGTGGCTTATGATTACATATTTGAGGTGCTAACAAAATGGGGTTCCCAGAGAAATGTATATGTTGAATAAGTTTATTGTATAGAAAAGCAGAGAATCAAGTCCAGATTAATGGGTACTTAAGCAGGGCCTTTAAAATCCATACAGGAGTGGAACCAGGGTGCCCCCTATTGTCACTAGTATTTGTGTGTGGTATGGAATCATTAGCACAAAGGATAAGAAAAGACAAGGTCATAAGTGGAGTAAAGATGGAGAGAGGGTAAAATGCATACTATACCTGGATGATATAAATATAGTAATTAGAGACAGACTTTGGATGAAAAGAGTGGTAAAGCATACATCAGAGTATGGAGAAGTGACAGGGGCTAAACTAAATACAGCAGAAAGCACCATCATGGGACTGGGGAACTGGAGGGACTTGGACCTTCAAATAAGAGAGAGAGAAATCAGAGTGCTAGAGATCCCAATGGACACTGAAGAGAAAGGTAATGCAGCATTGGAAAAGGTGACAGCAAGGCTACCACAGATACTTTGGTTATGGTCTGGAAGGACATTGTCCTTTGCCAGAAAAGTGGCAGCTTTTAAGGGTGTGCTACTGCCAATTATTCTATATGCAGAAATTGTATTTCCATCAGTGTGACAACAGATCACAGAAGTACAGAGGATAATATCTGTGTTCTTCTGGAATGCCAAAAGAGAAAGGTTTGCTAAAGTTGAACTGTACAAAGCAAGAGAGATGGAGAGATGGGGGCTGCCAGACTTGGGACTGTTTGTCTATGCAAAATATGTAGGCAAGATATGCAAGGCAGTAATGGATGGAGATGGGAAAGCAGTGGGTTTCACCTGATTTCATGCAGCTGCAATTTTGAGAAAATGGGGAGTATACAAGACTTCTGTGAACAGTTCATGGGCATGGCAACCATCCAGGGGCAACGTGTAGGGGGTGCACATGCACCCACTGAGCATGGCAGCATACCCCCTACAAAAAGGTGTCACTGACACTGTTGGTGGCGCCTGCGGGTGGTCCACAATCCCTGCTGGCCACTGCTGTGTTGCTCGTGGCAGCTGCGGGAGCTCCCTAGATTATCGCCACCATGCTCCCGCTGCTCCTGTTGCCTCCGCTGTGCTCCTGCCACCACCGTGCCCCCCGCCCCCAGCTGCCAGGGGCACGAGTCGTTCATGCAACCATCAATTCATTCCATCAGGATGGAAGGATTCATGCAGAGGTATAAAATAGGGAAGGTAAGGCTGAAAGTCCTGAAGGATCATAAGAAATTGATTAAAGCAGTAAAGGAGAAAGACAAAATGGAGCCGGTGGGAAACTTCACAGGAGGACAAATGAAGAAGTTGTGGGGAGTGGTTGCAAGTAAACAACAAAAGATGAATATGCTGACCTAGCATGGATGGTTGTAAGAAATATGTTGCTGGTAAGGGAAGTGCAACACAGATGGGGCTTGATGAGCTCATAAAGTTACCCAAGGGAGAGTTGCAGGGAAGAAAAAACAGTGGGATGTGTTTTAGGAGCATACATGTGCAAGGTGGATGTGGAAAAGGGTCCACCACTTTCTGAGCGTCACCAAAATAAACCTATCATTAGTGTGGGACATGGTACTATATAGACTTATGCCAAAGGGACCAGAGGAAACATTCTTAAGGCGTTTATTAGCATGTGTTAAAACTAGATTATGGAAAGTAAGAAACATCTGGGTGTTTAAGGGCTGGCTTTCACTGAAAGAGAGTGCCTGCAGCTGGGGTTGCATAAACTGATGTACTACATTGATTGGGACAAGAAAAAGATCAGACCAGAAGAGGTGGAGAAGAAGTGGAGGAAAAAAGACTGGGCACACTTGTTTCACTAAACCAACAGAGAGGACTGATGGGAGGGATGGAGAGTTTCAGGTGGTTACTGAAGTAAGTTTTTTCCATGGAGTTCTGTATAAAGAAATAGAGTTCTGCAAAGGTTTGTTTTTTGTGGGAAGTTGATTTATGTTGTTTAAGGGTATATATAGTTGTATGTTTTTGATATGTAATTGTTTCTGTGATATGAAGTCCTGGTAAAACAAGGATGCTAAATATGTGTAGCTTTGTAATTGTAGTGTGATAAGTGTGTTAATAAAAATTGTAAAAAAAGAAAGGTTCACATCAGCTTGTTTAGCCAGTATAAACTATGTGTTTTATAATAGTGTTCAATGTTGGCCGTATTTAATTGCCTTCAAAGTTGGTTTCCACTGCTGAGCATGTGCTGCTTTTTGCACCAATTTAATGATAGTGTATTTAGTGAGATTTCTTTGTACACAATTATAAGGTGAAGGGCTTTTTCCCCACGCTAACTGTGGGGGAGGGGAGGGGAGGAAAGCTTGTCTTGTATTCGAATAAATACAGTATTTCCCTGAAGCTTCAGGGGATGAATTATCCTGATCCTCTGACTGGGACCAGCTGGGCCCAGGGCTTTGAGCTGGTCCCATTACAGAGTCTCTAAAGATCTGAGTCTTTAGGGCCTTCAAGAAATTATCTCATAAAGGGTAGCAATGAACTTGCTCACATGTTTTTTCCAGAAAGGCAAGGGACAAAAATATCACCAAGGTCATTAGCATGATGAACACCAGCTGTGATTGACGAGGAAGGTATGTAACCAAAGTGTGGCTCCCAAACTTACTCATCTGTGGCAGTAGCTATTCTCTGAGAGAACTATGGATCACTATGGATGAAAGAACTATAGAGAGAAGTAACAACTGAACTGTTTTTAAATGCCAGCTTTATAAACACACATGCCCTCTAAAACACTCCAAAAGAAGCTGAAGCACTTCAAACTAGCACGTCTTCAAATGAGGTACTGTTTTGATGCATTTCAGCTCCTGTTACTTGCGCCTATGTCCTCCAGAATCCCACAGTGCTCTGCTCTCCATGCTCACCACCCCAATGACAAGGATGGATGGTCAGCAGGCTGAGTGATAATGTCTCAGGCTATACAACCACTGGATCCTTCTCCCGGTCCTAGCTGCACCTACACCCAAGGGGGTGTTGCCATTGGTGCTGGGCTCTTCAGCCCAGTCCTTTGTACTTCTCTTCTCTGGAGCAGAGAGATTGAGTAGATTATGGTGGAGATCTCAGCAGCAGGGAGGAAGCTGGGGAGCCCCCTCTACCATCCTCCATCCTTCCATACCTCTCTAAAGATATCTTCCATTCCCTGTAGCAACGTCTGGCTGGAAAACAATTTTGAAACATTCTCTTATAGTTGAGAGAACCAGTTGCCTGTGTTAATCTGAAATCAGAAAGACGGTAGGCCAGGGTGACACCTTTGAGACTGACTGGTTCAGAGACACAAAGGTTTTCCTACATGATAGCCTATTTCTGCTTTCAGTTGAGAGGAAACATCTCTACATATCTAGGTCTGAATCCTGCTCTAAAACTGAAGTCATTGTCTCTGTTCTGTTTTTTCTCTCTCCTTTTTCCCTCACCTCCCCTTTTCCACAGGGCATGTAATCAGAGGAGTGCTCCCATGTTCTGCTTTAATTCTTTTGGCTTGTCTTTGGTGCCTCTTGTGGCCCACAGGTAGAATCTGGGTAATAGTACCAACTGTATAAATATCGGGGAGTTGAATTACCAACAATAAGTGAATAAAGGATCAGTTTCACTGTTAAAGGCAGAGGTGAATTTATTAGTGGAACATGCAGAGTCACAGAAAGAGCCATCCATGCCCCACATTTCTTTGTTGCCAGTTTTGCTAGTTCACCTGTGTTCCCTCCCAGGGTACAAGTAGCTGAAGACATGCTTCGTCACCAAATGCAAAAGGGACAAATTTACATTTTGGCAAAAATTTAAAGGCAGTTAAATTGTCACCTATGTCTGCTGTGACTACAAAAAATAAATTAATTGAATGTGTGATAGATTTCATTAATCTGTTGCTGAAAATACTGCCAAGGAGGTGGGAGGTCTGTCAAAGGATAGATACAAGAAGATAAATTAATTGTTGTTTAATAATACAATTTTCTCTATATATTAAAATAAACAGTACATAGCAACCACTGTGCCCCATTATCAGATTAAACAACAGATTATACTGTATTTTTGCATAAAACAGCAAACAACTAATGAGGTTTATTTTTCCAAGGAAAAATAATCCTATTCAGTGGATTATAACTATATAAAAATATCTAGATTGATATCATTCAGCAATAAAGAACATGAATAAATGGATAGATGACCCAGTTACAAAAATGTGGTGGTTTTAATATAAAAATGCAACATGATGTATTTTTAAACCCCACACTGTTTAAAAGTCTGAGTATACTTTAACAAAGAAGCCTTCTGTTATGCAAAAGAGTAGTACATCTTGGCACAGAAAGAAACATGAATTTTATTTTAATTGAAAGAAATCTTGACAACATCTCACCTAAGAAGCAGGTTTATTTTTATTTCATAGTGAAGCAGTCATTCAAAATATTCATGGGCAACATTCCCTACCAGCTGCATGGATATTTTTAATTTGATTTTTCTCCCCTTATTTCTTAATCATCATAACCATATCAAAAACTATATGTGTGTGTGTGTGTGTGTGTGTTATATACATACACACACATATATGTAATGTATATTATGCCCACACGCACACAGAGACAAACACAGACAACAATATAACCAAAACACATCTTGGGGTACAAGCTGTGAGTCTCCACACAAATGTTTCGTGGCTTCCCTCAAAGTCACTGTCCATTAGGTTTTGTACAGAAGGATGGGACTGTCTCATGCTGTCTTTTCTTTTTTTAATAGACCTATACCTCCACATTGCAGTATAACTTTGATGCCTTTCTTTTATAGTCATCTTGTATTAGATAGTTGTACCATGACAGCCAGGTGGCATAAAAATCCTCATGCTTGTCTTTTAGTGAAGTAGATAGTTTTTCTATGGTGAGTTTGTACGAGGGCTGAGCAAAATTTCGCTGGTTGTTTTGATTCTACCCTGTTTCGACTAATTTCAAGCTCAAAACAGTAAGATCGAATCTAAATGAAGGGCTTCAAAACAGCCTTGAAACAAAATAAGGCTAGTCGAAATGTTTTGAAAGTTTCAAAACATTTTGAGTTTCAAAGCCAGCAGTGAGAGACAGGGAGAACCAGGGCTGCAGTCCTGGCTCTCCCTGTCTCCTACTGCTGGAAGCCGATAGTGCAGGGGAAGGGAACTGAGCGGAGAGGGGAGTGCAGAGTCAGCCCAGCTGGGCTCACTTCCACCCCCGCACACTGCGATCCGGCGCAGGGGTGGAAAGTCAGCCCAGCTGGGCTGACTTCTCATGCCCAGTGAAACATTGAAACAGCATCGAAACAGCCTTTCAGTTTTGAAAGAATGGAACAGCTTGTTCGAATCAAAATTAAATTAGAAACGGAGCACTGTTCCTTTGAACCGTTGAAACTGAAGGCGAAATGGAGCAGTGCCATTTCGCACAGCCCTAGTATGTACCATATTCTCTCCATCCATTTTCCTTCATTCGGTAGGATTACCTATTGTTTCAATGCTTAGGTTATCAGCTGCATATTTTTCACCCAGCAGTGAGCAAAGCTATTTTAGGCATGGGTAAAAATGAGACCCCATTCACTTATCAGACCAAAAGCCCCCAAGTCTTTTGACCACACAGCTGAATAATAGCTGCTATCACCAACAGGAATAGATTTGAGAAGTGGTTCTCAACTGTTTTGGACTTGAGGCACCTCTCCATAACTTCTGTGAACTGGGTAGCACACAATTTCAAAAAAATAATTTATATATTGCAATGCTTACTTCCTTGCAAAGTGGCTGGGCAGTGGAGGTGGGGGGGATCAGCCAGGCAGCGATGAGCCTTAGAACCTGCACTTATCTGCTTAGCTCTTCAAACCCTGCAGTACCCTTCAAAGGATCTTGCACCACCCTGGTAGAGAATCATTGGCTTAGAGGGAGTAAAAGAGGTTAACAGCACAATGATACTGCCAGGAGAGACCCTCAGTGTATCAAAAGTGACTACAGGGCTCTGGGTGCAAGGGGAAAGGGGTCTGGAGTTCAGGTTATGTTCTTGTTGATCCTTCTGGCAGGAGCAGGTGCATCCTGCAGATCAACACCTGGCTACACAGGTGGTGTCACCAGCAGGGATTTGGCTTCTTTGACCATGGGATGTTCTTCCAAGAAGAAGGACTGCTGGAAAGAGGTGGGATCCACTTGACCAAGAGAGGGAAGAGAGCCTTTGCAGACAGGCTCGCTAACCTAGTGAGGAGGGCTTTAAATTAGGTTTGCCCTGGATGCAATAGGAGAGGTTCTCTCATACTTCCTGAGAAATCAGGGCAAACAACTAGTTACCTCAGGTGCCCGTACATGAATGCATGGAGCCTGGGAAGCAAGCAGGAAGAATTGGAAGTCCTTACACAATCACAGCACTATGACATGATTGAAATATCAGGGACTTGGTGGGATAGCTTGCATGACTGGAGCACTGTCATGGATGGGTATAAACTGTTCAGAAAGGATAGGCAGGGGAGAAGAGGAGGAGGAGTTGCACTTTATGTCAAAGAGCCATATGATTGCTCAGAGCTCCAGTATAAAGCTGGAGATAAGCCTGTTAAGTGTCTCTGAGCTAAGGTCAGAGGGGAGAGCAACACGGGTGATGTCATGGTGGGATTCTGTTATAGACCAACAGACCAGGAGGAAGAGGTGGGTGAGGCTTTTGTCAAACACCTAGCGGAAGTTTCGTGATCACAGGCCCTGGTTCTCATGGGGGACTTCAATCACCCTGACATCTTCTGGGAGGGCAATACAGTAGTGATCAGGAAATCCAGGAAGTTTTTGGAGAGTATTGGAGACAACTTCCTGGAACAAGTGCTGGAGTGGCCAACTAGAGGCCATGCTTTTCTTGACCTGCTGCTCACAAACAGGGAAGAATTGGTGGGGAATGCATTAGTGGATGGCAACTTGGGCAGCAGTGACCATAAGATGAATGAGTTCAGGATCCTGAGGAAAGGAAGGATAGAGAGCAGCAGAGTAAGGACCCTGGACTTCAGGAAAGCAGACTTTGAATCACTCAGGGAATTCATGGCCAGGATCCCCTGGGAAGCCAGACTGAGGGGGAGAGGAGTCCAGGAGAGCTGGATGTACTTCAAAGAAGCCTTACTGAGAGTGCAGGAAGACTATCAAGTATGACAGAAGATCAGCTTGGCTTAGCAGGGAACTTTTCAGTGAACTAAATCACAAAAAGGAAGCTTACAAGAAGTAGAAACTTGGACAAATAAGTAGGGAAGAATATGAGAGCATTGCTTGGGCATGCAGGGTTGAAGTCAAGAAGGCCAAAGTGCAATTGGAGCTGCAGCTAGCAAGGGACATAGAGGGTTTCTACAAGTATGTTGGTAGCAAGAGGAGGATCGGAGAAAGTGTGGGTTCCTTACTGAATGAGGGAGGCAAATTTATGAGAGAGAATGCAGAAAAGGCTGAAGTACTTGGTGCCTTTTTTGCCTCAGTCTTCACAGGCAAGGTCAGCTCCCAGACTACTGCACCTGGTAGCACAGTTAGGGGAGGAGGTGAGCAGCCTTCAGTGCTGAAAGAACAGATTAGGGACTACTTAGAAAAGCTGGTCATCTGCAAGTCCTTGTGCCGAATGGGATTCACCCGAGGGTGTTGAAGGGAGTTGGCTGATAAGATCGAAGAGCCATTGGCCATCGTCTTTGAAAACTCATGGTGACCAGAAGAGATGCTGGATGACTGGAAAAGGGTAAACATAGTGTCCATATTTAAGAAGGGGAAGAAGGAGGATCCAGGGAAGTACAGACCAGTCATACTCACCTAAGACCCTGGAAAGAAATCTCATTAGGCTCAACAAGGACAAGTACAAAGTCCTGCACTTAGGATGGAAAAATCCCATGCACCAGTACAGGCTGGGGACTGACTGGCTGCAAAGGAGCTCTGCAGAAAAAGATCTACAGTGGATAGTAAGTTACGTATGAACCAGCAGTGTGCTCTTGTTGCCAAGAAGTCTAATGGCATACTGGGCTGCATTGGTAGGTGCATTGCCAGTAGGTCAAGGGAAGTGATTCTTCCCCTCTATTCAGCACTGGTGAGGCCACATCTGGAGTACTGTGTTCAGTTTTGGTTCACCCCACTACAGAAAGGATGGTCAGAGCTAGACTGTTTTCAATAGTGGCAGACAACAGAACAAGGAGCAACCATCTCAAGTTGCAGCAAAGTTAGTTTAGGTTAGATATTAGGAGGAATTTTCTCATGAGGAGGGTAATAAAACACTGGAACAGGTTACCCAGAGAGATGGTAGAAGCTCCATCCTTGGAGGTTTTTAAAACCTAGCTAGACAAAGCTTTGGCTGGGAGGATCTAGTTGGGGATGGTCTTGCTTTTGAGCAGAGGGCTGGACTAGATGACCTCCTGAGGTCCCTTCCAACCCTAACTTTCTATGATTCTATAAGTGAGCTGATTGTATCTTTTTAATCTTCTTCCCTTCCAATGGCCACCATCAGTTTTTCAACAGTCAACCACCTTCTTTGCCTTTTCTTAGTCCCACACTGAAGGCTCAAAATTCAAAGTAAAGAGACTTGTTGAGAACTTGGCCCCATAGAATCCAATGGCACATTGCAGAAGCATAGCAAGGAGGTCCATTAGGAATGATATCCCTTTTTAGAAACACCTCTTATAAAATGTGTTCTGCTCATTTAAATTTCAACAGTCCCTTAGACAAAAAAAATGGCTGAGGGAGGGACATTCTGCTTTCTGCATGTTAACTTAACCCATGATTCAATCAGTAGTCTTGTGTTATGAAAATATCAGTCCTTTCTGGGCTGTGCATCTACACATGTACAATTCAGCAGCAAATTTGTTCTCAGGGGCTGAGTCTACACGAGACACTGACTGTGCAATAACCTGCAGTACTGTGCAGTAGCACTGACGAATGGCTTTTTCATGATGCTGACTGCACAGTATCCTGAGACTACTGTGCAGCAGCATCACATCACAGTTTCTGCCAGGCGACACTAGTGTACAGTAGTCTCAGGTTACTGTGCAGTCAGCATCTCGTGTAGACATGGCCAGAGTTTAGTAAAGACTCTCAGAAAAGATACAAGTTATTAGTTTTGCCTGAGACTTCACGTTTTGTTAATTCCTATTTGCTGATTATTTTATTCTAAAGCTAGTATTCAGGATGAAAGCATGTCTGTTTGACTGTCCCCTTACACCTTCATTATCCCTCATCCATCCAAAAACCAACTACTTTTCCACCATATATTTGCAGAATGAATAACCACCAGCTGTATCTTCTCATTCCACTACTAGGACCATTGTTCTAATGCCAAGGCCAGGTCATAAAATTATGTTTTATCTGACTGATCCCATGATCAAAAGCAGTCAGCACAAGGATGTTCTGAATTATTATGCCAGCACCCACTCCATAGTGAAGGTCACAGGTGGTATTCTGTTATAAATTTGATTCTGAATGCATCAATATAACTTCACCTCAAAAGAAATCCCACTGATTTTTTTGATTTTTTTTTTGTTCTACCTCATGCTCAGAGTAAAATTTTCTGGGAAGCTTGGAACAAATCAGACAAAGAAAAATGTTTCTTAAAATGGGTTAAAGTGTTTGCTTGTTTTTGACGTTCTAAACATGTTTTTAGGCAGACAAGGTTCTTTGGGTGAATCTGATATCTTTTATTAGACCAATTCAAATAGTTGGAAAAATTTTTCTTAGCAAGCTTTCAGGTTTCAAAACCCTTCATCATGCTGAGGAAGCATCTGCAGTTGGTATGTATGCTTCCTCAGCCTGACAAAAGGTTTTGAAACCCAAAAGCTTGCAAAGAAAAAAAATTTCTAACTATTTGAGTTGGTCTGATAAAAGATACCAGATTCACCCAAAGAACCTTGTCTGCCTATGTCCTTAGACCAACATGGCTACAACCTACACCCCTGTAAACATCTTTTTGACATTTTGACTCATTGTTTATCCAAAATGGCTCAGAAACTTACTGACAATCATGCCCTACCTCATTACCACACCCTTTAGTCATTCAACTTAAATGCTGCAGTAATCATTCTCTCTATGTATTAGAAAAGAAGGAATACCTAACATTCGGTTTTAGGTTGCGATTCTGCAGCAATTTATTAATAGCTTGAACTATGCTCTCTTGAGGCTTTATCCTGCCTGTTGAACCCAATTATATTATAGTACTCTGTTCATTAAGGGATATATGTGATACAATATTAAATATGAAACAGCCTATGCCTAAGTAATGTAATCATTATGACACAAGCTGAGGAAGCATAGTCCAAATTTTAGTCACCTGCCTGTTCCTAATTCTGATCTCACATCACAGCAGTTAGCAAGTAACTCCCCTGATGTCAACCAGTTTACACCAATGTAAAACTAGCATGAGTCTGATCAGAATATTTATCCTATGTTACTGGGGGGAAAAATCAAAAGGATGGGTTTGACTGACGGAGGTTAATATACACAAGTTGGTATGGCCTCTGTATTGCATATTAATCCAAGTTCTACAAATCTGGACAAAGAAAGTTACCTAACCAGCAGTCTAATGCAATGTAATGCAGTTCCAACACAATAAAACAAAGCACCATGAAAAGCGTGAAATCCTACATTTTACTATGACAGTTTTATGTCAGTTGTACTTAAGAACTAACTTCGCATGGTTAACCAGCTAAAAATAAAGCAATACTTATTACTTTGAAGCCAAATCCCCATTCTACTTTTTCTAGTCTCCTCAAAAGGTACTAGCCTTGAACATTTGTCTGGTTTTCCCACAGATGGTCCCTCTCCTATCCTTCATTCACTAAATCCCTCTCTAAACTAATCTCTTATACTAGCACTTTCTCTTCCTTAATTTCCCTATTCAATATCCCCTTCAACTGTGACCTACAAGAAATCAGCCAGCTAGTGATGACAAAACTGAATATTTTTTCACTGCAGAACCTTATTTGCAGAGAGTGATATCCCTTAAAATCTATCTTCAGCTAGAATTACCAATAAGAAAGTAGAAAGCTCTTTTTGAAATAGTTTGCATATTTTTCCCCTTGCTCTATGTCACAGGATACAGTTATGATGACAGTAGAAGCAAGAGCACAGCACCTCCCATTCCATTTAAGCTATTTATACAACTAGGAAAATAAGTCACATTACCTAATAAATTTTAACTAACACGATTTTAACCAGGACTTTGCATACAGCTAGAAATAATGTAGACCAATGACTTTCAACCAGGGTGCTATGGCACCCTTGGGTGCTTTTAAGGGCATTTCACAATACTGGCACTGTTGTATGTGTAACGTCTAGATGTGATTCATAAGATAAACCCAGAGATGCCAGATAGGAACCAGTAGTGTCAAAATATTCTCACCTGTTGTGGCCTGAGTTCTTTGCAACAAAAGAATGGGTCTGTTATTTTTCTGTAGTCAAAAAATGAGTGAAAATTTAAGAGCTAGCATTTTCTGAGCAATGCTTTGAGTCTAATGAGAGGTACCTTAAAGTAAAAAATGTTAAGACCTACTGATACAGACAAATCATCTTTAAACAAATAAGATTGACTGCAATCAACTGGCATGCCTTAAAACACAACAAATCCTGTCCACGCCAAGGGTGATACTCTATACTTTCCTGATCTTCTAAATGGCCATTGTTTTTGTTCAGTTATGTAGCATTTTTGGCCCTTATATGGATGTAGAAATCCTATCCCTGGACATGTTACCCTGTAGACACACAGATGAATATGTACACAGGCAGACTAGGCATGTGCACTGGAAACAAGGCGAGAAACCTCCCATCTTTTCTCCGCACAATAGCTTAGTGATTAGGGCACTCCCCCCACTCAGAGAGGGTTTGAACCTGAGCCTCTTACTCTTCCCAGCACAGTGTTGTAATTACTATGCCACATTACACGTTAATTAACAAGTGGCTTTCAACCCTTAGACTCAAGGCACTGTGACAGGATCCACCCCCAGATGACCATGGTACCCCCTAGCAGCAACTCTGATGCTGTCCTGCCTTGCTAGTCTCTCAGGCCCCTGCCCTGTGTTTTCCTGCCACACCTTGATGACTAAGTAAGAAATAAGGGAGGCTGCCCTCGGAGACATTAGGGCTGGAAGGCACCTCGGAAGATCATTGAGTCCAGCCCCGATCATTGATCCAAACCAGAGTCAGCCTCCGGTGCTTTACTTTTCCTTGCTCATATTTAGGCATCCATATTCTGGCCCCAATCCCTGCCTGAGCAAGGCATTATTCTTTTATCCTTCCTCTTATCTCTAGGCACTCTGGCCCTGCCTTACTCTCCCTGTTTGGTCAGGGTCTGCTGGCCCCATTTCAGTACTGTGGGTCCTGGAGCCTCTCACTAATTCTGCATACCTACTAGATACCACTTGTGTACTGCTTGCACCAACTGCAGTCCTAGGGCTCATGGCCGTACAGGTGGTAATCATGGCCTCCAGCCACCCTCATAGCCATACCCATGTCTCGAAGATTTTCCTCAGTAGACTTCCCTGAGGCTTCCAGGCACCTACTTGCCCTCTTGGCTTTAGCCCACTCCACCCACTCAACCCCCAGTCCTGGCAGGTCTCTTCCTATTTGCTGGGCCTCTGGCCTGGCTCAGCTTCTCCACACATAGCCCACCAGGTACCCAACCATTGCAGCACTCTATTCTGTGATCCAACCCTTTTTACTCCTTCACTGGGTTCAGGTTCTTGCAGGGCTCTCCCTCTTAGCTTTAGCCCACTAGATTGGAGTCTTTCAGACACTTTGCCCGAGGCTTCCCCAGCAGCCTATTGGTATTCAGAACATGAACAACTCAAACCCAAAAGTACTTCTCTCTAGGAAGTATTCAGCAACTCCTTCAAGGTCAGGGCCAATCTGAGTCTCTCCTTCCCCTTCTGGTCACCTGACCTCCAGTCTCAGGGTGAGACTCAGGGGGTTCTCTTTTTCCTAATTAACAGATTTATTTCTCTGGCCTGCCTCTTTACCACTCAGTCCTGCTGCCTGTCTCTCTTAGCAACAGATGTATTGCTTTGTAGCTAACCTCCCTGTAGCACTCCACCCACTCACTTGTAGTAGCAGGGGTAGGGATCCCCTGATATAGGCACTCCTTGTTAGACTCCAGGCACCCATCAGAAAATGCCAGCTCTTCGTTTTCACTCATTTTTTTGACTACAGAAAAATAATAGAACAATTCCTCTGTTGCAAAGAACTCAAAAAGAACATAATGTCAGAATGTTTTTAACACTATTAATTCCTATTTGAAATCTCTAGGTTTATCTTGTGAATCATGCACCTGAAGACTGGAAGAAGGCCATATCACCTGGACAAGGGAGAAGAGATTGACGTCATATATCTGGACTTTAAAAAAGCCTTTGATCTGATGTCCCATGACCTCCTCATCCTAAAATTGGCCAACTGTGGCCTCGGCTACACCACAGTCCGATGGCTGGGAAATTGGCTCCCAGGTCAGACCCAGAGAGTAGTGGTCGATGGTAGCGAATCATTATGGTGCTCCGTGACCAGTGGCATCCCCCCAAGACTCTATCCTTGAACCGGTTCTCTTTAACATCTTTATCAACGATATGGATATTGGTGTCAGAAGCGCACTGGCTAAGTTTGCCGATGACACTAAATTTTGGGGCATAGCGTCCACACCTGAGGACAGGCTAGTGATCCAGGCTGACTTGGATAAACTTAGTAAGTAGGCAGACACAAACCTGATGCTGTTCAATACTGATAAATGTAAGGTACTCCACCTTGGGGAAAAAAACCTGCAGCATACTTATAGGCCTGGCAGTGCTACACTTGTTAGCACCATGGCTGAAAGAGACTTAGGAGTCATGATTGACCACAAGAAGAACATGAGCCACCAATGCAATGTCGCAGTTCGTAAAGCAAACAAAACCCTGCCTTGCATCCATAGATGCTTTTTAAGTAAATCTCAGGATGTCATCCTCCCACTTTATTCAGCCTTGGTGAGGCTGCAGCTGGAGTACTGCATCCAGTTCTGGGCTCCACAATTCAAGAAGGATGTTGAGAAGCTTGAGAGAGTCCAGAGGAGAGCCACACGCATGATCAGAGGGCAAGAGAACAGGCCTTATGAAGAGAGGCTGAGACTCTTTAGCCTGGAAAAGAGCAGGCTCAGGGGGGACCTGGTGGCTGCTTATAAGTACATAAGGGGTATACATCAGGATCTGGGAGAACGTCTGTTCACCAGAGTGCCCCAAGGAAAAACAAGGACCAATGGTCATAAACTCCTGCAAGACCATAATGTCCTGCTGGACATAAGAAAATTTTCTTTACTGTTTGAGCCCCCAAGACCTGGAATAGACTCCTTCCAGATGTGGTGTAGGCACCTACTCTGGACTTATTCAAGAAACGCTTGGATGCTTATCTTGCTAGGATCCTTTGACCCTAGCGGACTTCCTGCTCCGGGGCAGGGGGCTAGACTTGATGATCTTTGAGGTCCCTTCCAGCCCTAACATCTATGAAATCTATGTATATACAACTAACAGTGCTAAAGCTGGGTGGCACCCTGCTGCACCCTTGGAAGGATATTGTGGCAGTGGTATTGAGGAGATGAGAATTGTTATTCTAATCCCTTCTCCAGTGATCCTTTTGATTCTGAGCCACTAATGGAAAAATGAATGGAGGATAGTACAGGAGCGAAGCTTCTTTCTATTAGGAGCAAAGGCTAAACTAGAACCCGGGAACCCCTTCCTTTCAGTCTAACAGCCACCCCTTCTAGTTTGCTGTCTTCATCCTAGTCCCACATATCTTGCACACAACTCCCTCTGATGGCTGCCCAGGGGGCCAGCTTCAAAAGAAGTGACGGAGGAGGGAGTGGTAGATGATTAAGAAATGGCCACTTAGGTGGATAAAAAAGAACAGAACGTCACCCTAAGTGCAAAATCTGTCTAAAATGTGGTTAGTGAACACATTTTAAATTACAACCAATATTCAAACTCTAGGCATGACCATAGAAAGCAGAAAGAGTCTCAGTCATTCCTTTTTTCTATACACAGCAGTCTCAGTACAGAGATGCTATTTAATAGAATAAGGCCCAGATTTTTATACAAGCAATTATGTATTACAGGCCCAATCCTGTTCTCATTGGAGATCAAATAATTTTGCCACTAACTCTAATAAAAACAAAACTCATCCCTAATTTTGTAATTACTTCATCAGGGGATAGAGATAAGACTTTCTTTGTAACTCATTCCCTTGTGTGTGCTCCTTCAGTGCAGCTCTACACAGGGGTATTCCACAGCCCCAGCCTGAAGCCAGCCTTTAGGGCACGAAGGCAGACCTGTCTGTTTTCTCAACTTTTGCATCTTGGTGTTGCTTCTTGAGAGCAATATATGCAGCTGAATTCATGAAGGAACTGTACTGTTTATACCAATACCTTTAAATGGCCCTATTCCTCTTTTCCTGTGAATTTTTATTATGAAAATCAATCAATCAATCAATAAACTTGTCTCACTCCAACCAGGTTTCAGCTGGATTTTTTCTTTTCCTTTTGGGTTATCAGACTTGTTATATTTTGCCGGTGTCTATGGCTGTTTCTAGCAAGTATGAGTCTGTGGCTGACTACAGTCAAACTCTTTGTATAGAGGGAATTTAATTCCTTTGGTCTGCAAGCCTCCATCTACTGGACAGTTCCCTCTGCTGACAGATTTTCAGAAAGAAGTGATTACCTAACAACATTTCCTTCAGCTGAACAGACTCGCCTATTCTTGAAACGTTGAGGATAATCTGTCTTCTATTCCCTATGCTCTTCTAGCTAGAAAGACCAAGTTTAGACACTATATAGCTCAACTAAAAAACTTCTATTGCAAAACAATTGACAATTTTCCCAACTGTAGAGCACATATATAATACTGATTTGTTAACAGAAGTAGTATTATGGCCAATTACATTATATATACTTATATGTGTGCATGTGTGTGTGCACGAGCATGTACATGTATGTATGTATATATGTATGTGAGAATGTCAGATACAATGTTTCTACCTACCTTGCTTTGTGAAATTTAAACTAGATAAAGCAGTATTTCCACTTCCCCCTTAACTATTGTATAGTATTTGTTAGTATTTAAATCAAGACAGCTACAGTTCAAGTTCATATAGAATGATCTCTTTGCAAAATGCATATTAATTTGCCATGTTATGAGTGTTTTAAAACTAGAGGTGCAATCGTAATTTGAGATTACTAGAAGGGAGAGTCAAAGTGCTGCCCACATTCTGGTGTCTGTGGTCCTGAGTTGGGTCCCTTTTATGAATGTGTTGCTATGGTTGTTTTTTATAAAGAAGCCTTTGTACCAAGCCTTCTTCAAAATAAATCTGGTGTTTGATCTAATGGAAAACTTGCTCCTTGAAAATATTATGCTGATGATGAACATATGCTATTATGTTCTCATTTCATCCACAGCTTGTCAAATTCACGGCCTCCTTTACACCTAGAAGACTAGGACAGACAGGAGACTGAACTTTTTTCTTCCCTCCAAATTACTAGATCAGTAATTCTCAACCATTTTTTATTTGAGGCATGCCTTGGAAAATGCTAGCTCTTAGTTAAGAGAGCATTAATAGAGCAGTTTTCCTGTTGTAAGAACTCAGAAAGACCACACTATGGATTCCTATGTGAAATATTAGCAGACAAGGTTCCTTGGGTGAATTTGATATCTTTTATTAGACCAACCCAAATAGTTGGAGAATAGTTATTAAGCAAGCTTTCGAGTTCAAAAACCCTTCGTCAGGCTAAGGAAGTTTCAGCAGTTGGTGTGTGCTCTTCCTGGATGGAATGAAAAGTAAAGAAGCCAGGGGCTGGGCTGGGCTGGGGAGTCAGTTGCCAGGCAGATTATAATGTATCAAAAATCCAGTGTCTATGTTTAGTCCCTGATCTCTAGTGTCCAGGAGGTTGATGAAATGGAGCTCATAGGCTCATCTCTGGGAAGTGTTGTGTAAGTTTCCCTTGAGGATCAGGACAGAGAGATTGGAGAGAGAGTGGCCCTCCTGTGAGAAATGTGCCCCCACCGGTAATTGGGTATTTCTGTCTTTGATAGATTTCCAGTGTGCATTCATTCTGGTTCGCAGTTGTTGTTTGGTCTCTCCTACATATTTTCCATCAGGGCATTTGGTGCATTGGATGAGGTATATTACATTTCTGGAGGTGCAGCTGTAAGATCCAGGAATGCTGATGGCTCTGTTGTGGGGTGTAGTAATTGTGGGGGTGGTGGAGATGTGTTGGCAGGTTTTGCATTTCTTGTCATGGCATGGTCTGGATCCTTTTGGTGTGTTCTGGGCTCGAGGAAGTTTGCTTCTAGTGATGAGGTTGGCGAGGTTCAGTGCTTGTTTGAAGGCTAGGATGGGTGGCTCCGGGAAGATCTTTTTAAGAATAGGGTCTCTTTCTAGTATGGGTTGCAATTTTTTGAGGATTTTCCGTACAGGTTCAAGGGAGGGGTGATATGTCATAACCAGCGGTGTGCTATTTGTGGGGGATTTTCTTCTGTACTGCAGCAGTTCTTCACGTGGTATCCACGTGGCTCTTTCAAACGTGTGATCTATCTCTCTGGACGGGTGTCCTTGTTGGGTGAAAGCCTTTTTAAGACTGGTGAGGTGGCAATCCCGGGTGTTCTCTTCAGTACAAATGCGGTGGTATCTGAGGGCTTGGCTGTATATCACAGCTTTTTTGGTGTGTTTAGGGTGATTGCTGGTTCTGTGCAGATATGTATGTTGGTCTGTGGGTTTCTTGTATACTGTGGTCTGTATTTTACCATTCTGGATACTGATCATTGTGTCTAAAAAGGAGATGTTGGTGCTGGAGTATTCTAAAGAAAGTCGGATGGAGTGAAATATCTGCATTTAACAGGTGAATTGTGTTTTCACACATAACAGTGCTAACATTGTGTGGCACCCCAGGGCACCCTTGAAAGGATCTGAAGGCACCCCAGGGTGCCATGACACACTGAAAATCACTGAATGAGACCCTCCTACTCTGTCAGCAGAGTTCTGCTGTGAATAATAAAGATGATCTTCATATCTTCATGGAGAACATGCAGTGAAGAGGGAACTGATTAAAAACACTTTTCCCCAAATGTTCACACATTTCTTGCACCAATACTCCAGGGTTCTGAAATGATCAGTTATGCCCCTACTACCTTTTGAGTGACAGAAAATCTCACAAGAACACCCTCCCTCATGGTTTCTGCCATGCCTACATGTAGGAGAGCTGGAAATCTCACATTAGGCTCAGTGTCTAACCACAAAGCACAAAAGGCTTAGTTAATTCTGCTATGAATATGAGAATAAAATCCCCAAATCCTAAGACTTCCCATTCCCTCTACTCCAGTGGTGCTCAATCTTTTGGCCCCATGGGCCAAATGGGGGGGGGGGAACGGGACTGGTCCACGAGCCAAATCAAGTCTCATGTGTCAGGGCCCAGCACCAGCCCCTTCCACCAGGACTGGTCCTTGGGGGCCACCAGCTCCTGGCTCCCCACACCAGGATTGGGTTCTGAGGCCCAGTGCCAGCCCTGCCCTGTCCTGCATGCTAGGATTAGGTGCTTGATCTATCATGAAGGGTACTGGGCTCCCCATGGGTCCAGAAATTTGGCAGCAAGGGGAGCAGTGCCACCACTCTCCCACCCCCAAATTTCTAAACCTGTGGGGTGCCTTGTGGGCCAGGTGTTATGAGGCCAAGCCAGATCTGGCTTGTGGGTCATGGACTGGGCACTCCTACTCTACTCACTACTCCTGACAGAGGAAAAAAAAAGCAATTTAAAAGGAACAGTTTTATAATATGCATTATTATCCCCTGTTACTATTTACCATGGAAGAGAGAGGAAGTAACCAAATACATGGAAAAACAAAGAAAATAGCAAGACAGAGCAGTTTCATAGGCTGATCTACTTTAACCATCACTTTAACATCTACAATTGTATTTATAGCACAGATCAAAACTACTCTGTCTGAAGAAGGAAAAACAGTTTATGGCATAGACAGTATGTGTAAAGTATCACACTACCGTAAAAATATCCTCCTTTTACAGAGACAGCTTATAAAATATGCACATTCATATAAGCCAACATTTTGATCAGTACAAGTACAACAACAGATTTATAAACATCTAGAGAGCCAGACTCTAGTTTATTACAGAGCAACATTAGTGTACTTTCATTCTTGAATCCATTTGCAAAGAAGGGATAATCTTTTGTATCATTTTTAAATCCTCCAAGGCTTTATATTTATTCATGAATATTCTGTATACACATTGACATGAAAGAGCATTTGAGCTCATGAACAATCCTCTACCATCAATCCAGTGATCATATACTAGCAAGTAAAAACATGCTCCACCCAAAAAACTTAATAGACTATGCAACTATTACCATATTTTCACAATATGTCTGTGAGGCATTTAAGTAGTTTTATTTCTATTACACTGGACGTGTCTACACGAGATGCTTTATTGCGCAGTAGTAAGTGTCACCATTTACACATGCAGACCCTTACTGTGCAGTAATTTGCTCTGCTTGGCAGTTAATTTGCTACATGCAAATTGCTCCTGGTCAGCTAGGCAACAGGGGCTGAAGATTGCTTCCTGCCCACAGAAGGTGCCTGATGCTGGGGCAGGCTCTGCCACTGGGGCCTGGGTGGGGACAATGTCCTTCTGCCCGGGCAGCAGGGAGCTCCCCAGCCAACTCCACACTGCATGTGCAGACTTCCCATGCAGCCCAGAGATGGCTGGGAACTGTCCTAGTCTGGAGCAGGTCCTAGCCCAGCACCTTCTTCCCAGCTCTGTGCCCTGATTGGGCAATTGAGACATGGGACTTGGAAAGAGCTGTGGGGGAGGGGCAGGCCCCAGCCCCCTGATTCAATCCGCTGGTGGGGCAGCTAGCAATGAGCCACCTGCTGGCCAGGGATTCACCAGTGGAGCAACTAGCAGCAAAACCCTGGAAAACCTGCCCAGCTGGGGTCTCACTGCTAGCTGCCCCACCAGTGGATCAGAGCATGGGGCTGGGACCTGCCCTTCCCCTGCAGCTCTTTCCAAGCCTCCTGCCCTGATCAGGGAGCCAGGGCTGGGGGCTCCCTGCTGCTGGGGCAGAAGGACATTGCCCCCAGCAGGGCTCTGCCACCAGCCAGCAGTTCCCAGAGGCAGGGAGCAATCTTCCAGCCCCCACCAGGAGACAGCTGTCTCCTGGCCTCATGCTCCAGCCAGCCCCTGGGCTAGCACTCAGCTTAGAGTTCCCTCTAGCAGCTTCAAGGGACCAGAGTAGGGTGGGAAGAGCCCTCTCCAAGCAGCTTCCATTGGTTGCATCCAGATAGCACAGCCCTGTGGCATGTGGTGCCACAGACACATTTGGATGCTTATCTTGCTGGGATCCTATGACCCCAGCTGACTTCCTGCCCCTGGGGCAGGAGGCTGGACACGATGATCTTCTGAGGTCCCTTCCAGCCCTAATGTCTATGAAATCTATGAAACCTATGAAATCTGTGGTGCCACATACTGCATGTTCAGTTGTGCTCCAGAGGGTTTTTTCGACCCTTGATATCCAGGCGTCAAAATACCCATGGAGAAAAAAAGCGAAGCAGTCAGCGTGTGGGCAGCACACACTACTCAAAATCAGAGCAAGGCCACGTGGGTCTTTGCTGCAGCTGCCAGACAGGCTCCGTGCAGCAGAATCACTGCTTCTGAAGCCCCAGAAGGCCCCCAGGACCAAAGAAGGCTGCAGGGGCCAGCCCAGTGCTGACCCCAGCCTCCCTTACCACGCCCAGGGTAACTTGCTGTGTGCCAGAGCACACCTGACATGGGTGTTCCCCGGGAACAAGTAGCAGCAGCACAAGATTCACAGCTGCTAGTTGTCCCCAGGGAACCAAACATCCATGCCACATATAAATGCGTGTAGATGCCTGCCCAGGTGGGATCTTGTTCCCACTTGCATGTGTAGATGGCTGTGCATGGGAACATGATCTGTGTTATTTATTGCTACCCATCCAATAACAATTGCACTTGTAGCTGCACCCACAGATAAGGAAGTTGAGTCAAGAATTAATGGATTCACACAAAAACACAAAGAAAATCTTTGGGGAAGATGAGCACAAAACTTCATTGGCCCGACATAGTCTTGGGTCTCAACTACTGTATTTTCTTGCATACAATATACCGTGAAATATAATATGCACTTTTATGTTGAAAGGCAGAAAGAAGAAGAAAAGATTGTTCCTTGTAGTAAACTAGGGAGCACAGCCTATTCACTGTTCTGCTCGTTGAGGACTGGCAAGTGGCAGAACATATTCTTACTATATTTCTTGCATAAAATGTCCATTCCAATTTCCAGAAGTTGAGAAAAAGACGTGTGCTATATGAGAGAAAATACAATATATTCTCTCTCACATAATGACTTATCAAAAGTCACTAACTGTAATAGATTCTGAATCAGGCCCATAATAAGAAGGTAACAAAATTTGTGCTAGGGAAGAAATGGAAAGTTTATTTTTTCAACAGGTAAAAAAATCAAGAAGGAAGAAAGAAGAAAATAAGTGTTTAAGCATCTGATTTTTAAACCTTATTGTTGCTGCACCATTAAATGGATTAAAAATGTGAATAATTGATTGTAAGTGACCTGTACCTTATGTCATAATTATAAACTAAAGTAATACAAAATTCTCAGGTTATTACTAATTATTAACTCCTAAACCAAACACTATTCCATATTGATCATTGCATTAATACAGAGGAGTTTAAATCCTTCCTTATAGTCTTTATGTACCTTTTAGAATAGGTAAAAACACAGATTTAATAATAAGCACAGAGCTGAAGAAGCAGATAGAAAAGATCAGCCCATATTTTACTACAGAATCTATTTCCCTGTTATACCGGATACATAAGTTGCAGATAATATTTTATGCAATGTGGTATCTTATGATGGATGGGGATTTAGTCATGGAAATCTATTCATATTTATTGGAGATGTGTGTTTAAATCCCTACACACCATACCAGAACATTACCCATGACAAAAAAGGGAGAAAGATATTCTGTATCAGTTTGGTGGTACATAATTGAAACTCTGGTCACTGCTAGCAAATGATGCTCCTGATGAGAAATAGTTAAATGCATTCCACTGATTCACTGAGCCAGATGACTTGTTGCCCCACTTGGCAATGACGAAGGTGAGAATTTCTCTTTGGAGACAGGAGGATCTAAGTTGTTGGTCATTTAGAAGGAAGAGCCTATGGAGCAGCCAAGAAACCGTGGGTTGAACTTAGTAATGTCCTCACTAATGTCTAGATCAATAAAGCTAAACTCCAGCAGGGAACAGAGATATGGGTTTCTATAGTATACTGTCTGCAAGGACAGGTCCGGAGAGGCATTAACAGCACTACCAATAAAAGCAGAGAGAATTCCATGACCCAAAAAAGGATACCTCCTAAGACTAAGTTATTCTTCATGCTAACTCTAGCAATTGATCTAGATCCCCAAAGAAAAGAACACACCAAACTTTTGGCATTCTCCTCTCAGGCTGGTCAAGAATGTATCTGTATGCAATGAGAGCTCTCCCTTTTCTAGACTTTTCCTACTATTCCCCATGCAGACAGGCAAAACAGTAATTTTGTTCATGTGGTTGTTTTCATACTAATAAATCAGTTCATTCAGATTCCACGGAGGAGATGGTTTTCACAACATAGTATGACAGCATTGCAAAGACATACCAGAAAACTCCAAAAATACTGCACTTTTTTACTGTCTCTTTTTACTCTCTATGTATCAAACAGTAGTCAAATGCTCCTGCATATACTGTGCATTGACAAAAATAAAGTGCAGTATTTACTTTCATCATTTCTAAAGCTTTAAAAATAGCATTCCCTTCCCCACTGAGAATGGACAAGATTACTGGGGTATCTCGGACTTGTGAATGGGTTTTTTCTCTTATAAGAGCCATCTAGAGTAAAGAGGTATTATCCCCATTGTATAGAGGGGAACTGAGACAGAGTATGTTAAGTAGCTAATATTAAACCACACTTGGGAGTCCATGGCAGAGGTAGAACTGAACACAATCCATAACTTTTATCTATTAGATCATCCTTCCTTCCTACTTATCCACAAAACTGTGTCACATGGACAGTTGTTATATGCCACAATATCCAGCAACATACCTGAACCCTGAGCTAGAACAGACACCTCTAAGAGATGAGAGGACAGTTTTGGACTGTGCAAAAAAGAGATACTTGTGGCAGTACTAAAATGTAGATTTTTCTTGAACAAGAACTGAACTAGGACAAGCAGCTCATTTTACACAGACCCCTAAGCAGCCTTTGGGTAGTATTTGGCTGCCATTTTAACTGTACTTTCTGAGCCAGAGACTGCTTTCAACTCACTTGTTTGTTCCTGGATTTTATGAAAATGACCTAAAAACAATCTGTTTTATTTTTCCCAGTGTTTCTCTAAGACCCTCCAGAAACCACAAATACCTATTCCTCTACCCCCAGCATAAACACATACTATTTGCCACTTTACTCCTCTCTTTTATGTAGTATGGATCCCTCCACATTCAGTGATCTTACTAGAAGAAAGTTGGATATGTGTCTCTCAGGAAAACATCACCATCACCATGATTTACTGGCTACAAGTTCTCTTATAGATGCCAAAGACAATTCTTTTCCCCACATGGAACTGCAGAAGCAGGCCCATACACAAATTTAAATCTGACCTACAGAAAAGTTCTGGTGCCTTAAAGTTACCTAACCAGCTCAGTTTTCTTTAAAATTTTTCACTGTGGAGAAACAGGAGACATTTTCAGTATGGAGAAACAGGAGAAATTTTAGCAATACATACGTCTCCCCACTTCCCACTTTATACAAACACTTTATACTTGTCTTTGGCTTGTTTCCTCTCAACAGCTCCAACTGTATACAAAACTGTACATATGCACACACATACACACATAGAATCAAATCTTCTTTTCTCCCAATCCAGCATTCCTTAGTCTTGTCATCAGGGTATAAAGACTGGTCCCTACAATGGTTCATAATTTCTATATAGAAAAAAATCATGGTAAGCAGAGTTCCTTTATAAGTAACTTATAACTTTATAAGTTCTTTTATGGCAATATGAATGCAGCAATGTACTGGAACAGTGGAGGTTTGCCATTTAGTTCAGGATGGGCCTGATCTTGAAAGATGCTGAAGGGAAACTGTAATAAAGTATTTAGAAAACAATTAACACTTATTTCATTTTAAACATACAGGAACTGGAATACAATCTTGAATCATAAGATGTTCCAGTTCTCCAGCTCTTTGTCAAGGGGCATTTATACAATTCTAAATCAATATGCATGCATTTAATACTAACAACAGTTGATAGTGTTATCACGGAAGCAGGGATCTCCATGTTCCACAGCATTCTGTTCTGTGGATAGTGATACTAATCCAGTAGGTAAATTTACTCTTGCTTTCTACCTGACACGGTATTATGTATTGTCTACATCATGAATCCTATTGTATTTGTATTGTATTGTAACAAAATAAAGTTAAATTTAAGTTTCCATGAAATAATGTTTCAGTATATTGACCCCACATCTGATATTAAGTCCAGATGTGACTAATTCACATGTCTGTTCCTTTTATCTCTTTTTTAATTACACAGTGGTATTTCAGAAGGTAACAGCAGTTTTGGAATAAAAGCATTTTATGTACAATGGGTAGAAAACTACACAGAAGCAGGGAACACTGATGGTGGCATTGTCAAATGTACCCATACTTTATGACTTTAGAAAAGTGATGTGGTCCAGTAAATGATGCAGACAAAATGGTTTTATTTCCAAATTGAAGTTACTTTCTGAAACACCTTTGTATATTAGATGTGGTGCATGAAAACTTTCTAATGCTTATAGAAATAAAGAGGAAAAAATCTTCTGAACCATTGCTGTTGCATTGAAACCCTGTTTAAACTAAATAATGGCACTTTTGCAATGTATAGTTCAAAGAAACATTTAACAGATAGTGTTACAATGTGGCCATCTTTGTTGGTTTAATTCTGTGTGTACAAACTGAGCATTCCATCCCCGGGTTGCAATGAGATTGGAACTGTGGGTCACAGTTCCCAAAGCAACCCCCTGAAAAGTGTGCTTACGTGCACAGTAATGCATAAATGAAAAGATTTTCTTCCCACATTGATTTTAGATGTATATGGTACAAATTAACATTTTTCAGGGTACACACATGTGTTCTGTAAATGTAATAATAATAATATAAAAAGATTGCAATTTGTAAGCAGTAAAAGCCCAGGACTGCTGCACTGCCCCTTACAAGCCAAAGCGTGCACACCTAAATTCCTGAATCAAGTATACAAAGGGAATCAATGAAGGACAGAAAGGTACTTAACTGAATGGCCTGCTGCTGTTGGACTTCTAACACTTTGGTGACAGCATGTAATGTTTGGCCTATAGGTTGACTTGGGGTGCCATATTCACTTCCATTTCTACATCGGCCTCCAGGGTCACACCCTTTTTGTGCTTAACGGCCAATGCACCAATTTGTAATCGCCCATGACATTCACTTGAATGTTTTGCCTTTTCAAGCCACTCGGACGCAGCTGTCTCCTTTTGGGATGACAGCTTGCCCTCCAGTGAGATTTCCTAAAGGGGTTTCTTTCCTGCCACATTTTTGTTATTTTGGATTATTGCTGGGAAGAAGCTCTCTAATCCATCTTCATCTGGTTTCCTCTTTAGGGTACACACCCCGGGTGGTGCCCAGGGAAACAGAGCCTCCCTCAATTCCCACTGGTCCCCCCTGGTGAGTTTGTAAATGACCACCAGATCCCCTCTCAGCTTTCTCTTGTGGAGGCTGAATAGGTTCAGGCCCTTCAGTCTCTCCTCGTAGGAAGGCTAGGTCGTCATCTTGGGGCTCTGCCTCCCCTACACCCTACATTGTGCCAACCAGTGATGATGTTAATCCTTGGCTAATCTGCCACCTCTGGGCCTTTGGCCCTTACCTAATTTTAGTCCCAGTTCAGACGGTATACCATCTTTTTCGTAGTATCATAGTACTTAGGGTTGGAAGGGACCTAAACAGATCATCAGGTCCGACCCCCTGCCCTGGGCAGGAACGGGTGCCAGGATCATATCACCCCAGCCAAATATCTGTCCAGCCTCCTCTTGAAGACCCCCAAGGTAGGAGAGAGTACCACCTCACTTGGGAGCCCATTCCAGAGCCTGGCAGCCCTAACTGCCTTCTCTCTAACTATTTGTGGCCGTTATTCCTAGTAACCCCAGGTGGTGCCCAGGGGAACACAGCCTCCCTCAATTCCCACTGGTCCCCCCTGGTGAGTTTGTAAATGACCACCAGATCCCCTCTTAGCCTTCTCTTGTGAAGGCTGAATAGGTTCAGGCCCTTCAGCCTCTCCTCGTACGGCCTGCCCCACCGCCCCTTGAGCATGCGAGTGGCCCTCCTCTGGACCCTCTCAATGCTAGCCACATCCCTCTTGAAGTACAGCACCCAGAACTGGATGCAGTACTCTAACTGAAGCCTGACCAATGCCACATGAGGGGAAGGATCACCTCCCTATACCTGCTTGTGATGCATCTGTAGATGCACAACAAGGTGCAGTTAGCCTTACTGACTGCTTTCTCACATTGGCGGCTCATGTTCATCCTGGAGTCAACAATAACTCCAAGATCCCTTTCTGCCACTGTGTTGACAAGAAGGGTGTTCCCCAGCCTAAAGGTATGTTGCTGGTTCCTTCTCCCTAGATGCAGTACCTTGCACTTGTCTGCATTGAATTCCATCCTATTCTCATCTACCCACCTCTGTAATTTGTCTATATCTAGCTGGATTTTGTCCCTCCCCTCCAGCATGCTCACCTCGCCCCACAACTTGGTGTCCTCAGAGAATCTGGACAGTGTGCATTCCAAAACCCACATCCAGATCACTGATAAAGACGTTGATCAGTACAGGCCCCAGGACTGAACCCTGGGGGACTCCACTGCCTACATCCCTCCAGGTCAAAAATGACCCGTCCACCACCACTCTCTGGGTTCAATCATCTTGCCAATTTGCCACCCATCTGACTGTGTAGGCATCAATGCCACAGTCACCAAGTTTTTTTAAGAGAATGTGGTGGGAAACCATGTCAAAGGCCTTCTTAAAGTCCAGGAAGATGATATTCACCGTGACATCCTTGTCCAGGGACTTTGTGACCTGATCATAAAAACAAACCAGGTTAGTCAGGCAGGACCTGCCCTCAATGAACCCATGTTGGTTGCCCCTGAGCATTGCCTCCCCTGCTGGTCGCTTGCAGATGTGCTCCTCGATAATTTTCTCAAAGGTCTTCCCAAGGACTGAGGTAAGACTGACTGGCTTATAGTTGCCAGGGTCCTCCATTCTCCCCTTTTTGTAAATGGGGACCACATTAGCCCTTTTCCAATCCTCTGGTACCTGGCCATTGCCCCACAAGCACTCATAGATCTGTGCCAGGGGCCCTGCTATGACCCCCGCCAATTCCCTCAGCACCCTCAGGTGAAGAGCATCTGAATATTTTGATTTAAACATGTCCAGCCCCTCCAAAAGTTCCCTAACTAGGTCGTCCCTGACCCTAGGCATGGCGATACCTCCCCTGGGTCTGTCCACAATTCTAGTTGGGGAGATGTCCTGGTCCCTGCTCAGGAATATGGAGGCAAAGAATTCATTAAAGAGGTCAACTTTTTCATTTGCTGCAGTCACCAGATTGCCAAGCCTATCCTGTAGGGGCCTCACATTACCCGGTGCCTTCTTCTTACTTCCTATGCATTTGAAAAAGGACTTTTTATTATCTTTAATTCTGGTCACTAGCCCTAGCTCCATCTCTGCCTTGGCCTTCCTAACAGCTTCCCTGCAGTCCTGAGCAACGGAGGTGTAATCCTCCTTGGTGAGAGCCCCTTGCTTCCACTGTTGGTACGTCTCCTTTTTTGCCTTCAGGCATCCCTGGAAGCCTTTGCCGAGCCATGGTGGCTTCTTAGCACTTCTGCCCCCCTTGGTACACATTGGGACTGACTCCCTTTGAGCTCGGAGGATCGTCTCCTTGAGGAACAACCACCCATCTTGGAATCCCATCTCATTGAAGCTCCGAGACCCCAATGCCTCTCCTACTAACCTTCTTAGCTTACAAAAGTCATCCCTCCTGAAGTCGAGGACCTCTGCCTTGCTGCTTGCTTTCACCACCCTGTGCTGGATAGTAAATTCCAGCAGGCGATGATCACTGTTGCTCAACTAGGTGATCACTTTTATAGGCCTCATGTTGGCCTGATTCTTTTCCTCTACCCAATTTAATGCTCTCCTTTCTGCCCCAAATGATCTGTTGTTCTGATTTTTGCTTCCTACCCCATCTACTGTTTGTTCCCTCCCTCAACTGCCATGTGTCATACAGAAAGACTACCTGTGCCACTTGTGGGACACATGCCGCAGGTTGGCCACCCTTGGATTAGGAGATCCCACCTAGTTTCTTTGGCTCAATGTAACTGGCAACATGTTTACAACAGCGCAGAGAGAAATCTGTTCCAAGAGAACCAAAAGGTCAAACTCCCATTTGAAGTAGATAAAACTGCAGTAGTAATGATCTCATCTCATGTTAGTTCTCAGAAAGATTAATAAGTGCATTGAATATTATTTATTTGTCTTATGGGACTAAAGCAACAACGTAACTCTAGCAAGGTCTACAAATATTTCTATGCACATTCCTATTGCAGTTACCTTTAAAACTGTTTTAAATTGCAGTTCTCAAATAATTTCCTTTTTTATAATCTCACTTGAATTAATCTATTCCACATGGGGACACAATATTTATATCATCCTTCACTGGAAAGGGAACAACACAAACCATCCTGTATGGAAGCCTTTGCCCAGAGGACAAGTGAAAGGCAGGGCAAAGAAGAGGGAGGGAATAGACAAGGTCTGTATATACTAGAGAAGGAACAACGAATAGGAAAACTAGCTCTATAAAAAAATCTCCAGATACAGCTGCAGAAAAGGCTAGGCATTGAAAAAAGGCATAGGTCACTGTCTGGTTATTGGCACCAAATGCTATCATACATAACTTTAGTCCATGACAACATTGTAATAGTGAAGTGATTCACATACAGTACACAATAGCATAAGACAACAATCGCTGACTAATGAACTAATGTTCCATATTCTTTAGCTACTCTCCAATTTTAAATAATTTTCCCTATTAATAGTCAACCATCACAAATATGTATATTAATTTAAATATCCTGAGAGAGAAACTCACATAAACACACGCAACTACAAGAAGTGATAGCATACTTAAAAATGGTATCCCAGCCTGCCCATGCTTTCTCTTGATCCCCCTGTGTAAAGAGCACAATGGATGTTACTGCTAATGAGATTCTGAGCACTACAATGACAGTTTTGTGGATCTCCCCAGAGACCAGCTAGAATCTGATTAGTTTTTCAGAATGTTCCTATTTCCTAATCCTCCTTGCTGAAAAATCTCAAATAGATGGAAACATGTCCCATCCAAAACATTTATTTTAGACATTGTACATTCTACCTGTTAAGGAGGGAAAAAAAGAAAACCTCTATACATGGCAGAATGCCAAACATGAGATGCAAGGTCTGATTTTTATTTATACTAACACTGCTTTATAGTGTTTCATCAGAACAGACCACAGCAGCCTTAGTATAAATGAGAATTAAGCCCTAGATAGATATACAGTGGGATTATGAAAAACACGCAGAGAGAACTCCGGATCAGATAACAACAAATATAATAAAAAGCCTAGCTCTTAAATAAAGCTGAGGCAATGGTAGTCATAATAATAGAGCCTTGGTTTTTTTATTGTTATTGTTGTTATAGTGCTCAAAAGTCTTGTTCTCCCCACTATGCTTTACAGCCAGGGTCAGCAGTTTTTCCAGCAGCATGCTAAAACAGAGGCGGATCTAGGATCTGGCAAAGGGGGTGCAGAAACAGCCACCCATGCTGCAGAGGTGGTTGTACCCCTTCAAATCATCAGTGCAGACAGACTGTGCCACAGGAGCCTCTGGGAACTTTTTTTTAAGTCTCCAAAGCAGGTAAGAATCTTGCCCCTTCCTCTGCATGTTCAAAGGAACATTCCCTCTCCTCCCCTTCCCCCTCTCCTCTGCCTGCAACTACTGCTTTCCCCACTGTCCCTGGGGCAAGGGAAAACTTCAAAGCCATTCCTGCCTGCTCCAGCCAATCTGTGTGGGGCTGGACTCAGCAACAGGGATGAGTTGGGGGGTGCATTCACTCACCCTGCCCAGTGACCCAAGAAGGGGGAACATCCTTCCCCAATGCCGCTGCCCCTGTCACTGTTCCAAGCTGAGCCCAGCCCCCACACAGCTCTGCTGGAACAGCTTGGAAGCATCCCTGTGACCAGGACAACAGGGAAAACAGCAGTAGCAAGGAGAAAAGTGGCGGGGAATGGGAGGGCAGGAGATGTGCCTTTGAGCATGAAGGGGAAAGGGGGTGGGCTTTCACACCTACTTTGGGGACTTTAAAAAAAATCCTCAAAAGCTCCCACAGTAAGGCTCAACCTGAAAGGAGGGTGCAGCCACACCACTGCCCCCTGCTCTAGATCAGCCCCTGGGCTAGAATGACCCAACTCAGATCTGTGCTGAGCTGGCACTAGGACCCAGCCACCTCTGCTACTTCTCCCTCCTGCCCAGCTGTGGCATGGTGTGGGCAGACCTCCCTACTGCTGAATGCTGCTGAAGCCATACCTCGGAGGCCCACATCAAAAGGCTCCACAGGTACATCCGCTCTGCAGGCCATAGGTTGCCAACCCTTGCTCTACACTGCCCAAATGCATATACAAACATAGCCGCTATCCCAAAGAAGAGAAACTGCTGAACGCAAAATGAACTGAGAAAAAGACTCCACTTCTGCAACTGCTTCAATAGTTAATACCTAATACATACACAACAAACATGCTTATGGGGATCAAATCACTTGCTGAAGCTGTATAAACAAACATGCCTGGCTAGGAAAATCCTAGGCATAGCTATGGTCCATTTAACAGCATAAAATGCCACCGTTACATACTAGCAAACAGCAACTGAAAGGCTATTTTCATTTCTGGACCTACAAATACATGTCATTTCTAAGCTCATACTTGACTGTGTTCTGAAGCTTAGACAGCTGAAAATGTGAGAGACCTCACTGAACAGTGTTTCAGAAAAAAAAAAATCTTCCCACTAAAAGAAAGGTTAGTCTGTACCAAGAAAGCAAAGTCTGCTAAAAGACACTCAGTAGGATACACAGTATACTTTTCAAATGTCCCTCACAGATGGCTCTCTGTCTGGAAGTGCGATTTGAAAGATATTGATCACTATACAATACAGGAAAAAAAATATGAGGAAAAATTAGTGCCAGTCAGTTAAAAGGAACAAGCTACTGCTCTGCTGAGTTGCAAATCTATAGGGAAAGTTTCTGTTACTCATAGCCAAAATGCTTCTAAAAGTCTGAAAAGGTACAGGGAGATTACTAGCATATTTAGGAACTGGTCTGCTGGTAAGGGACCCTGAACAAGAAAAAAAGCAATCAGACCAGCAGGCAAGCAAGAATGTTTTGAACCATATACCACAGCTTACAAGGTGCAAGCACAGAATGCATAGAAGTAATATGAATCACTTCAAGTTACACGTTTGGTGACTGTGTGACCTATGCTATCAGACCCCTGAAAAATTGTACCTGGTGCTACAAGTTCAGAGAAGTATTGCTGATTTGCAAGAATGGTTCTGAAGGTTAAAAAATGCCACTGTTATTCTGGAGGATGTGCAGAGGCATCAATTCACAGAAGAGAAAGGTGAACATGACTTCTTCTTATGGCACTAGAAAGACTATACTTAGAACTCTGCTTAATTTGGTTATGTGCACAAGATCAGATGCTGTGATATTAGTGAACTCCACAGTGCATCCTGTACAAATGTGTAGAGCCCACACATTTGTATCTACCAAGACTTAAACTCCACACATCAACAAGCCTAATGGATTTCCACAGCTGCAATTTAAATGTGGCTACTCTGTCCCAAACACAAATGATCAAGATTCATTCTGGATGGAAGTCCTGGTTTGCCGCTGCCTTACATCACCTAATGCAAAGGAGGTACAAAATGCTACCTATTAAGAATGGTAGCATTTCACAAGCCCAAATGCTACCTATTAAGAATGGTAGCATTTCAAAAGTCACTTCTACAGGCATACAGGTCTGCACAAGAGGCAATGGGGAAATCAGGCTCCATTTACAGGTGTTTCATCTTGATGCCCTGTCTTGGATATGCACTGATTCAAACTGCTTGAACCTAATATCAGCCCAGAGGCAGAAGGAGATTCTTCCATTAAACCTGCAAACCCTAATTCAAGTCCTGTATTACCTAATCTCCTCTGGTTCTTTAAAGAAATTCTTCTTTATCCCTTGTGTCAGTACCAACTGCTTACCTGAAGCCTCAAGCACCTACAATGTGGGACCCTTAGCTTTCATCACAGGCTCAGTAGTTCCAGCCATTGCTGCAGCTCCTCATGTTTCTTCCCTCAGAAACTGTCTTGATGTTCTCATAATCCACACAATTAGTTCTGTGCCTTCAGCTGCTACTACTGCTTCCAACACACAGGATTCTTCCACAGCAGCAGTCACTTTACCTTGCTACATCATGCAATGGTGAAAATAAGGAAAACCTTTCTAGTGGGCTGTGGAAAAACCTTCCATGGAAAACAGAAGCCCCACTGCCTAATTTAAAATGGGTCTGAGAAAAAGTTGGGGGAATGTACCATCAGGGACAATCCTGCATTAACTGGTGGTGGGCTAGATGTCAAAACTGGTTGTTCTATGGGACCAACCCTACAAAGCTAACAGAGGAAAAACTGCCATGGTTATCAATGATAACAGTGCAACATTCTGCACAGTGCATATTCATGTGCTTAAATAAACTCTGGAGCTTATCACTACAGAGTTCATTGCTCCTGGGCATGCATCATCACATGTGCATGGGACTGCAGCACATTGAGCCCTGGGCGGAGCAGCCCCAAATGGCAGGGGACCCAAGGGGTCAACCTGCTAGCCCGGGGCTCCTTCCCCCCCAGCTCAGTACTGCAGAGGGTCTAACTGGGACATGAGGATGCTTTAGTGCAGAACCAGCTGGCAGGTAGCCCCTACACTGAAGCACCTTTGTACCCCAGCCAACTGGGGCAACATCTACACATGCACTGCTGTGGAGTTTTTTACTTTGCAGTAGGATAGTATTTGTATTTACAAGTACTATCCTGCTGTGGAGTAAATTAGTTTACTCCAGCCTAATAGGGGTGTACATGTAGACATGCAACATTTGCTGTGCTGCTAATTAGCCTGCTGTGCAGTAAACATCTCATATAGACATGCCCAGTAGGTCTTATTCTGTTCCCACAAAAGGCAGTGGCAATACTACTCGCCTTTCAGTATACCCAGTTCTAACATAGCATGCCCTTAATCAGCAAAAAACACTCCCAGTTTGATCCCATTTAAATCAGTAATTATAAGGCTACGCCTGAGTTCCCTGACAAGGTGTGTCTGTGACAGGGTCTCTTTAAAATGTTGCGATGACAATTTGCAGAAGGTATTATACCATATGGTCGGCAAAACCATCTCTAAATAAAGATAGGTAACTGTGCTGCCTGTGGTTGGAATCTCATGGCAGAAGTTTGAGAATGCAGCCGTTTTTACAAGAGCAGTTTATCTGTCAGAGTCCCAAAACTTCCACTGAAATTAAATCCTACTAGCTTTGCAGGATAGGGACTGACATCTGCAAAAATGAACACAATTTAATGCAGTCCACTGCTGAAATGTACAACTAATGAATTTTTGAAACACGGAAGTCTACAGACATTTTAGGATATGCAGATATTTCCTAAAAATATACTGTTAGAGTTAAGAAAGCTAAACTGCCTAATCCAACAACTCAGACTGTAAAAAGCACATAAGAAGTTGTCATTCAACACTCCATCTATGCTCCATCTATCAATACACTTTCCCAGCCTCCACTACTGCTTTTCCATCATCCACACTCAGCTGCCCTACCTTAACGCCAAACATCATACTTCTCCAGATACAAATAACATACTGTAGACTTCACCATTGCATAGAGGGAATAGATCTTAATTTAGCTGGGGCCAGAGATGTAGGCTGTATATCTCAGTGCAAATGTGAGGAACCAGATATGCATATTGGAATTGTATGCTGCTAGACTGCTGAGGAACTAAGTCTAAGGGCCTGAATCTGCTCTCACTGGCACTGTTATAAATCAAGAGCACCTACACTGAAGCAGAGCAATTACACAGGTGTAGAAGTGGTGTTATTGAGAGGAGAATCAAAACTGATGAGTGAATTTGCATATCAAGATGTGCGGGGGGACATACCTATGAACTCAGTTTATATCATTATATTTGCTGGAGAATTCCTATCAATGTGATCAGCAAAATGAAGGAAATAACCTTCATGAATATTAATTGTGATTTTATGTGAGTTTTAATCATTATGTAATCAGTTCAGGCTGTTGCATTCATTACATTAATATAATTAAGGAAAGTAAATTCTAAACTTTTTATGGTAACTGTAATATTGTATGCATATTTTAGTACTAGAAGCTACCATGAAGATTGCTATACAAATAATGCATTATTACAAATATTTTTAAACAGTTTAGGGCACTTTTAGAAACATCCTGACCTTACCTTGGATGAATCACTTCTTATCCTGC
>NW_005842151.1:2027729-2030722 GCF_000455745.1 Alligator sinensis | reverse complement strand
CCTGCTGAATAAAACAATACTGCATACATATATTTATCACCTGTGAACTTGGTAACACTGACTATTTTTATGTTCATCTGACACTTCTCATTAAAATATAATAATAATAATATTGATGATGATGATGATGATGATAATAGTAGTAATAATAATAGTAATAACATTATCAACAACAACCAAACAACTTTTTCAGTTCAGTTCATTCAGCCTTTTATCTCCATGTTGGAAGTCTGCTTCAGGCTGAATATTTTTGGAAAATTTCAATCAAAAGGTTCAGCCATTTTTGAGAACAATATATAGAAATATTTTGCCTATGTTAAAAAAATATCAGGTGATGTTTGAAATATTCTCACACCCTCTGCTTTAGAGCACGGAGTTAAAAATTGGCAGGAAGGTGGCCTCTGCCAGGCATGTGCTTTTGGCCGTACCTATGACAATCTTCCGAAATTTAGTCAAGTTACATACCTTGAAAGATGACTTTGTACATACTCATTGTAGACTAGCTAGAGCTTCACAGCTAAATTCCCTAAAAATTCCATTTACAGTGGATATGTTCAAGCTCAAGGGTGGGCAACATTTCCCCTGAAGTTATACCTCTTGGCTGCAGTAGGTCATGGGGTTTAAGGCCCTGAAATGAAAATATGGAGTCTGTTTCTTCTATGCTTTCAACAGTCCCCACTGTGAATAGGCAGTATGGAGGAGGAAGATGTCTGACAGTCAGTGATGTACCTAGACTCCCGGTGGCCCCGGGCAAACTTTTAGTATCGGACCCCCCTTTGCCAAAGACAATGATAATAATAATTGGACAACGGAAAAAAAATCTACCATTTTCAAGTCCCCTTTCTGTCTGGGCCCCAGGCGGATGCCCAGTTCACCCATGCCTGTGTCTGGCCCTGCTGACAGCTCAGTCACTGGAAGAGGAGTCAAATATTGAAGCAAACTACCTAAAGCAGAATCTCTGACACTGGAACTCTTTCAGTGCAGGTTAGACAAATATCTATTGCAGGTGGTTTAAACAGAGACAATCTTACCTTGAGCAGATGGACTAGATAATCTCTTGAGGTCCCATCCAGCTGTACTCTTCCAGCTGTAACTAAGGGAAGACCAAGACTGAAATAACAAAGAAACTGGGATTCCATGGAAACCTGTGGAACAGGGGAGAAAGAGTAGGGAAGGAGAGCTGATGAAAAGCTGGGGTACACTGGAAGAAGTGGATCTGACTGGGTAAAAACACTGGGAGCCAAGTAGAGTGGGGACAGAGATTAGAGATGTATCCCAGGGAGAGGTCTGGGATTGGGAGTTAATGGGGATAGGGAACATGGGCTAGTAGCGTAGAAGACAACTGAAGACTAAGGTAGGGGAAGAAAGATGGCTTAGATGAAAACTTTGACTGCTAAGTCAAAAAGTCTGAGGACAGGGAACCAGGGTGGCAGCGGGGAAACAAGGAATGGCTGAGCACAGAGACTGAAACTGGGTGAAAAGGGACTGAATGTGCATGAGTTTACACTCATGAGAAAACTCCAGAAATAAGCCTGAGACCTATTTGGCAAGGAGATTCGAACTGGGGTTCTAGTGGGGTCCCACTGAGGTGGCAAAACTGGAATTGGACAGACAAACAAAGCTGGACTGAGACAAGGAGTCCTTTATTAAGGGCTAGGTTTCCTTTGGAAAAAAAGTATGTATCTGTATAGTAACGGACTACAATGTAATTCACAGGCGCGTGACAGTCGTACTAACATCACGCTGGCAAACCTAACTCTGGTGTTTCCTAGCTTTTGAGCATATTGAGTTTGCAATCTGAACATCGGTATGTAAATATAGCCATGCACATGTGCAATGCCTCTTCTTGTCAATAAAAGTGCAAAAAGGAAAATTAAAGTCAACGTTGCTAAAACCAAGCATACCAAAAGGCCTAAATGACGCTGTCTCCGGTAGGGTTGAAAAAAAAAGTCAGGTAACCTTTACCAAAGCTAAGACCATTTGAGATGCTTTGTTCTGTGCACACAGTGGTGGAGGCAGACAGACCAGTGGGGGACACAGGTGCTTTCTCCTAACACAGCGGTTCCCAAACTGTGGTATGGGTCCCACCAGCGGTATATGCAGACAACCTATCAATGGTACACAGTGACCCATTTAGTATAATTACTTCATATGCCAGAAAGTTGCTGGTGGTTCTTAAGGTTGACCTGAAAAAATTTCTGGCAGTACTTGAGGTTGTATCATCTTAAATTGGTGGCATGGGCGACTGGTGCCTCCTGAGTCACTTGCCCCCCTGACAGTCAGCGACTGGGGGTGGGGGGTTCCCCTGCGGCTGATCCTGCTGACCTGCAACTGGCAGCGGCGTGTTGCTGGCACTTTCAGGCATGCCGCTGGCACTTCTGGGTCCGTGGCAGCCGGTGGGGGACAGCTTCTCCTGGCACACTCCCTGGCTGGTGCTCTCAGGGGGGGCACTAGCGCTCTTGCTGCCCCCCTCACCCGGGAACGCTGGCTGATGGGAGGGGTGGGGGGCACCAGCGCTCTCAGGGGGGCATGTGCCCCCACTCTGCGTCGCCACTGATGTGTGGTGCGTGATCTGTCAGAGTTAGGGAACCACTGCAGACCTTGGGCAGTGGTTTACTTTGCCTTCCTGCCCCTTCACAGCCCTTCCTGGACAGCCAAGGCACTTGGTGATTACACCCAGCCTAGGAGGAAAACTAGACGCATTTAGTCTTGTTTCCCTTTGAAGGCCCTTATCCCCAAGACAGCCACGGGTGCGCAGCAGGCCAAGAGCTGCCTGGCCTGTGCTGCAGTGAAATGGTTTCCCTAGGCAGGAGCGGGTGGTGGTGCCACATGGGTGAGGGGGCTGTTGAGGCATCCCGCCTGTGACTCCCACGTGCCTGAGGAGAGACGAGGAGGGCGCAGGGCCCGTGGCTGGGTTTCCCCGCTCCGTCTCGGGCACCACACAGAGCCTGGCGGCTTGGCAGCCCTGCCCTGGGGCCGAGCCGGGCCGGCCG
>NW_005842151.1:2018327-2027390 GCF_000455745.1 Alligator sinensis | reverse complement strand
GCCCCGCTGCCCCTGGGGTTGCACCATGGCGGAGGGTCTCTTGCAAAGTGTCGCTTGTATTGGCAAAGGGGAGGATTCGCTTGGGACTGCGCTAAGGGCCCGCGGTCACTGCCCCCGCGTTCGGAAAGCTCCGGAGTTTCTGTCCAGCAGGTGACAGACCGGCCGGAAGAGGACAGGCAGCACCCGGCGTCTCCGCCTGTCACCCGCCGACCGCGGGGGTGTAAGGAGCACGGGCGGGGGAGCTGCACCGGCACCGCGCGAGGGACGCGCTGGCCGAGAAGGGGCTCTCGCCGCCCTCCGGTCCAGCCCCGCGGGCGGGTGCTAGCCCCGTGTTTGCCCTCCTCTAAGGGAAAGGAGTTGAACAGCCGCGCCGTGTTTGCAAATCGCTCCATAGTTCCTTGTAGCTTCAAGTCTGGAGTGATGAAAGTTGCTTTTGATCATCACGTAGCACTTCAAGCAGCAGAAGCTGTTTTATACCCGCTGCTGCACTGAAACGGGTTATATATATATATATATATATGGAAATATGTGTGTGTATGTATGTATGTATGTATGTATATAATATATATTCCCAAACGATCTATGTTCTTGAGATATCTATCACTCTACCTATATGTATAGATAGATAGATAGATAGATCTATATATTATATATAATCAAGAACATTCTAAAGGGAACATATATAAAGGGAATATATATTCCCAAATATTCTTGATTCGTATGAATCAAGAACATTATATATATATAGAGAGAGAGAGAGAGATGAATCAAGATCTCATTATAGATATTAATGTAGACACCCACATATATGAATCAAGAACATTTGGAAATATATATTCCCTTTGTATATGTATAGAGTGAGAGGGAGAGAGATTATTGATAGATTATATAGAGAGATTTCTATCTCGAGATATAGATTTATGTCTATATATAAATCAAGAATATCTGGGAAAGGGAAAAATGTAAAAAGTGCAAAAGTGAAAAACGTCCAGAGTGAAAAGTGTTGAGGTTTCCCCCCCAAGCAGCTGACGCTTCGATTTGCATTTTTCCCCTTTTTCTGGAAGCACACATTCAGCATCAGACATTTGCACTTCACTAGGTGTGAACTACTAAGGCAACTACAACCCGGAGGTGAAAGTCCCTTTTCTTCTTAGACAAGCTTGGAACAATGTCGATAATAGGCAAGTTCTCTCTGAGCAATCGGGTGGAGAAGGCTGGATCTGTGGCTGTGCTGTAGATAAGCAGCCCTTACTTCTCCCGTTCTCTTGCTAGCTAGGGCTGGTGCCAGGGCTGGGTGCGAGGGCCAGAACATAATGGTAGTATGAATGCATTTAATCACGAATCACCAATAGAGCTGATTTCAGTTTTAAGCAGTTGGATTTTAAGGCGATCATGATCAATCCACGGCCCGCGTGAAACCACGGGCAGATGAGGAATGCACAGCGTTGAGGCTGTTTGTTTCTGTTTTAAGGCCGGCCGGCACACCTACGTGGATCCACTCACTGGCTATTTAGTGTTCACTCAAGTTGCCCACTTGCAGAGAGGTAAATGCTGCGGCTCTGCCTGCAGACATGTGAGTATGCACTCCTCGCCCCGCAGCCTTAGATCGTGCCCTGCACTCTGTTTTGTGCCTGTTCAATCCTTTTGCTATCTGGTGTTAGGGGAGGCTAACGACTCTTGCATGCTTCACGGTGAAATTTAGACCAGCCAAGAACAGCGGTCCAGGGAGGGATCACTGATGACTGAAACTTAAAATAGGAGGTTGCGACATTCGACGTTGACATTGTCCTGGAAACGCTGGAGGGAGACTTGCACAGGAGTGAGTCAGTGGGTTGCCGCTTTGTATGAGTTATGATCTCTTGGGCAAGTCCAAGATGCCTGTGAGAAGAACCAGCATGTCAGAGTCTCTTTCCAGCCAGCTTTCTCCTTTTAAAGCAACGAGTCAACATAAATAAATCATCTTGCCACAAAAGCAGTTCAGCTCTCTAGAATTCTGTTAAAGGATCGGTTTTCCACCCGGACTGAGATGCAGCTGAAGGTGTGGAGTACGGTGTGATTTTTTTAAAGAAATGAGCATTTCCGAATACATTTTCGAAACCGAAGTTACACCCTTCGCGGGGTAGGGTTAGGGGGGAAGCAAGGGGGACACCCTTCCTCCAGTGAAATAAATGGCTAAAGTCCCATTGATTTCAACGGTGACAGCATCAGACCCAGAATTATAAACTGAGTGATCACCTTCCTACTGGGGCGAAGTGTCCGAAGTGCCCAGAAAGGTAACGCCTGTCTCCCCGCAGTAGATCTAGACAAGTAGGTTAGAGAGGGCTGTGGAGAACCCAGTGTAAGCAGGTTCGGACTTAGTCCTGCTTTGCCTTCTCGGTTGAAGAGATGTGTTCACTGGAGATCTTTCTTGGAGGTGAAGTTGACGAAGAAGCCATGCCAAGGACTCACTCTTCCACGAAGGGCTCCTCCGGGTCCTCTGGAAAGAGATCCTGCATAAATAACGGGCTTTGAAACCCAGGATCAGGACATATTCAGTTATTCCGGACAGTAGTGAAAATCTATAGCATTTTACTGTCCCTCCTGCTCCTTTGCACTCTGGGGTTGTCCCCTTAGAGGGGTTGTTTCGGGAGCTCCGTTATGCAGAACATTTTGCAATAAGAAAGAAGTCTAAGAATAAAAGACTGCTTTGGACAGTCAAATCGCTGGAGTTGGAAGGACACGTTTAGGAAGTGGTTTCTTGGACGCTAATTAGGACCATTCGCTTGGGGTTGCCATTATTTTCCTTTTTAGTTTGAAGGGCACACTAGATCAAATAATTTATACACCATCATTAATGATTCTTAGCTGTCAGCAGAATCGGGCTTTTTTTTTATCGGGGTGGCTGTACAGTGCAATAACGCCTTATTTTATTTCTTCTGCAGTGTCCATACGATCAAGCTAACGTAAAAGACCCGTCCAAAAAGAAGCGGTTCAACTCCTTTTTCTACGTTTGACCATTCATGCCTTTGTCTTCTCCAGAGCCCACAGGAAGCAGAGCCGGAGTTAGCTCTTTGTGGCTTGGACTGCTCAAATAGTGGTGACCCTTTCCCTGACGCTGCCTTGTGGGGAATGCATTTTAATTGTAATAAAAAACTAATTAAACCCCATGTGCGCGTGTTTCATATGCTACATTATCGTTATCGACTGTCCTTTCCCTTTTTTTTTTTGGTCCCGTGGCTCCCAGGTTGCAAACTAGGAGCAGGAGGAAATTTCGCTTTAATTGGGCAATTGGGGATCCGATGTATTGGGGAGTTTTTTGGTTTTTTGCTTGTTTGGGGGGGTTGGGTTTTTTGACTTTGCTGCCCTGAGCCTTGCTCTTGGACACGCCCGCCAGTCCTTTCAAGAGATGTTGAGGGTTGTAAACTGGAGCGCCTCCCTGCTTATTTCTTTATGAACGTCTGTACATTCTGGGCACAAACAAGCGTTACTGGCATTGCATCGTGCAACATAAAAGAATGCCCCCCAAATGCCAAAACGGGTCCGATCCGATCCTTAACATAGGCCTGGCCAACCTATACTGGGGGACAGCGAGGTCTTGCTGGAAGTGGGAGTCTGCACTAAGCGGTCAGCCCAAATGAGATCAGGTCCAGATGTCATTCCAGGAGCTGCTCTGAGAATGGCAAAGCAGGCACCAAAACAGGCATGAACTTTCCCCCACTCTCCCACCATGCCATCACCTTGAGGTACAATCAAAGGAGGTTTCCTGACAGCCTCCTTACTAAATTAAGCCCCCGGAATTGAAAAGGGGCTGGGTGGGTGGGTGGGGGAGGTCTTCGGGGGACTTGAGGTGGAGGGCGGGGGGAAAAGCACTCCACAGATTTGCTCGAGTTTTTGAATAATTTAGGTTCTTTGTATGTGATTGAACACGAGTCTGTTTCGTGTCCAAGTTGGTAAACGCCTTTGAAAAGGCGAGAGAATGATGTTTGCAAACATAAAATGAAATGTAAAGTGTGCTACAAATATTCATGAGCACCCAGGAGGTGCTTAACTCTGTTGTCGGATAGAAGACACCTTACCGAGAACTGCTTTCTCTCTGCTGCATTAATAGGAGGAAAAAAAAGTCCTGCTTTATTCCCCGAGAAAGTTCTTGAAATCTTGACTCGAGTATTTCCCTCTCCCTGTGTCATTACGATAAGATGTCCCCCAGCCTGGCTAAGGTGTCCATGGGTGGCTGAGTACCAGGCAAACGACCAAGCAACCCTACTGGTGAATCTTTTTGAGTTCAGGTCCCTCCTTCCCACCTATCTCCCCAGAAACGTGTTGTGCCAACTCTGGGAATCGACTGGACATGCAGCCATCAGGATGCTACACCAGACTCCAAAGAGGGACCTTCCATCCCGGGGAAGGGTAGGATGGGGATGGGATGCCCTCAGTGGCTGCAAGAAGTAGGAGGGCATTTTTTCGTGCATGTATTGTCAAACGAAGCAGCCAGCCCTATTGAGGCTGGAAGCTATTACCAACAGTTGCTTGGTGTTCCCGTTTTTATCCATCTTCTGCTTTGGTTGAACGAAATGGCTCACAAGCCATCCCAGAAAGATGCTTTTGCAGTCTCCCAGATGCTAAGGTTTAGATCATTTGAACGTCAGCGCAGCCTTCTGGCAACATTAAACATCCAAATGGATTTCGTTTGTGCATTAATATTATTCAGATGGGAGAGTAGCCGAGTTTAGAGCTAAATTCCTCTTCCGTCGCTTTAGTCATTGGATCTAAATGAACATCGCGTCTGGCGAGTACACAGACTGAAGCCACATTGCACAGAATGTGTCCAAATCACTGAAACTCCTTGGACTAGCTCTGCTAACAAACAGTGAATTGCCATGTGGGGTCAGGAGAGGTGCTTCTGTAGCCTAATGCACGCATGTACGAAGGGGGATTTGTTCTGGCAGGGAAATACAGGCGCAAATGCACAGCCCAGACCTCCAGACCAGGCTCTGCTGCTCTCCCAGGTAGGCGAGGGTCCAGTCTCAGCAGCTTCGTGTCTCAGGGAATCAAATGCTTGTTACTGTAATGAACTGACCCTCTAGCAACTGGTTCTCCTCGCTGTCAGCATCGGGGGTTCCTCTCTCCTCGGCGATCTGATAAGCTGGAGGATTTCCAGTGTAAGGTCTAGTTATGTCGTCTCCGCAGCAATAACAACAATGAAATAAAGCATGACATTATTTAGGCACGACGCAGCAGGTGGCTTATTATAAGCCTGGCATATTCTCTGCCTCCTACCCCCATTAGGGCGTCGGTAATTGCGAAAAAAATATTTAACATATTTTTACATAGATTAGAAACGAAACGAGTGGATTGCGGGGAAAGGGATCTCGGGCTCTTGTGGGTGCTTTTGGTTTATGAGGGGTGATCCGCCCGACAGCCTAAAATGCAGGAGCTAACTTTGGAAGTGGGTGTCTCTTCGCCTCTTTTCTGTTTGTGTGCTTCTCCCAAAGGCAACTGGTGCTGGTATGGGCACGGACAAAAAGGGGCCCTTGGTAGTAAGTAATATTAATAACGATCAGACGTAATAACAGCGACCCAGGTGATGGCTGATGTCCCGAAGAGATGCAAAATAGCGCAGGCCACCTGAATGATTTGCGCACATTGTCTGTTTGCAGCTCAGCTTTGCAGATGCCAGAATTAAAATTCGTCATTAGTAAGGATTACTTTTGCCATTGGACGGATCGGCTTTGAACTTCCCGGTTGAAAGTGGATTTGATGAAAACCTTACAAAATAAAGTCATCGTCTGGTCTGGGTTGGGAGTCAAGCAGCCTTGCGGCGCATTAGTATCAGTAAGGCAAACTTTGCGCAGTTATTGCGCCCTGTCTACACCCAAAATCCCCATTTTGCAAAAAAACAAAAACAAAAAACCCAACAAACCCCACCCCCCAAAACCCCCCAACAAAAACCAACATCGCGCTTTGTCGCATCGATGCGTTTACATGACTTCCCTTCCTTGGCACCTGCTTAAATATTTTCTTCAGGTGAGCTGCTGGGTGAGAGATCCTACTGTATTCTGTGGATCCCTGTTAAAATAGGATGGGAGCTGAAATGAATGCCTTTTCCTGAATGGCATCCCCTGAATCTCTGATTTTCGCAGAGCGTTTTATTGCTAGCTCTTTGTAGGGACCGGAGCGATCTGCGTTAAGTGTGCCCTGAGCGGAGCCCGCCCTGCAATCGCGCTACTAACTCATTTTTAAAGCCAGGATGAAAATCGTGGCGTGGAGAAGAGCGCAGCAGTGACACGATTTTATTGTTGGGTCTGAAGCATGAACTCATCCCACTCTAGCAGCTGGTTGTTGACAACTCCCGCGGTTGCCCAAGTCTAGGCAAAGTAGGGAACTTACTTTCTGATCTGCCCAAAGCTGCGTGATCAAATCTAGTCCATTTCTGCACGACACCTTCCCTACAGGGGTCGAGCGATTTTTTTTTCTTTTTGTTCGCATGCCCTTAAAAGATTTGGTGTCACTTAATGTGCCATAGAATAATTGTACCATAGAAATCTTGACTCAGTTATTTTTTTTTTAATCTAACAAAATGTAAGCGAGACGATTAGCATCCCTTGCCCCTTTTGAATACATAATTAAACTGGCCACTTATAGTCACTGGCCCGGTCGCTAAGAAGAGAAGAAGTGGAAGTGTCAGAGGAGAAAGAAGCGCACACACCCGAGAGAAGCCATCCAGCATTTCTGCTCCAGAAACAGGCGGTATTGAGATCCGTGATGCAGCCCCCTCTCCCTGAGACCCTTCGGGGAAAATTGGTGAGAAAGACGCTGGTGCCGTTCTTCCTTAAGAGCCTGATTGAAAGCCCCAGATCCCTGCCTGTGTGCTGGATCCGTGCCTGCCCCTGCAAGAAGGATGCCTCCAAGTATAAAAATGACTCGCAAAGCCATATTTTCCTTATTGTTGTGAGTCAGTGGATCAATTGCCCTCGGTGCTGCCACCTCAGCAGCAATGATTCCAATCCCTCTTGGCATCTGATTTTATTTTAATGGGTTAAATTGGATTCACTTTTGCAATTACCCCAGGTTTGACTGCGCAGTATTGTATGACAACTCACAGTTTCATCGGGGTTGGCAAAGCGAGGTTGCTCCACACATCCGTACATCATATCACATCAGATCAGGCTGAAGTTTGCTGTTTAGAGACTCCATTGGAGAGAGGCTTTATGTGAAAGTGGGAAGGGTTGATCCATTCCGTAGCTGGTTCAGTACGATTTGTGGGGGGGATGTGCACTGAAGGCAACAACACAGAGGAATTGCTGCTCAGATGTGAATATGCACAGATCGAAAAAATGACTCGATGGGGGGACACGCAGCTCAACACAATATTTTAGCAGCCCTCGCTTTTTTCTTTCTTTTTTTTTTTTTTTTTTTGGTTAATTTCCTAATATGTGCTTTGCTTTATTAGTTTTATTTACAACCAGCTCCCCATTAACACCTCACCTGATTACTGAGAGCTGAGACAGCTGATTAGGAAAACCCAACAAACCAGCTAAGGCCGGGAGGTGGGGTTTCTGGGTTTGTTTTTTTCCCTCCCTTTCCTCCTTTCTTATTTATTTATTTGTTTTGGGGGTTTTTAAATATTTTGAAGCGTAAAGAAAATAAAAGGCAGGTAGGAGCGTGTGTTAGGAAGAGGTCAGAGGTTAGAAATTCACGTCAATTCTATATTAGAGGCTGTGTAGTGGGAGAGAGAGAAGGGGGGAAATCTTTCCACCAAGCAGCTTGTTTATTTTAATTAACATAGGGATCCTCTGCTAGGAACAAGGAACAACCTCCATCTACTGGCTAGATCGCTGCGTTTCTTCTCCAGCCAAAACCCATCCCTCGCTCATTAAGGAGGCACAATTTGGGGAGAAGCTGCTAAGGTCTCAAGGTAAGATCATGCATGAGTCTTTGCTAAGAATCCGGCTATTTAGACCTCACGGATGTCATTTGCTGCAGCTTTTTTTTTTTAAACACAGAATGGTGGTTTCCCCAAGTGTATTGGCAGACAGCATTTGGTGCATGTGAGCGGGTTCCTCTCTAGAAATAGCAGCCTGATTGAGCCATTCTCTTTAATAAAGAGAGGCTGGGTTATTTATTTATTTTAATGTTTTTTTCCTAAGGACCCTGGTGTCCTTTACCTGCTTGTGAATCTGGGCTGGGGAGAATCCCTGACAAATTCAGGAAAAAATGTGACCGCTTCCACGTGAAACTTGAATGCGTCCTCGCTTTAATTAGGAGCAGAGTGCAAATACAAGGTTAATATTCGGGTTAATATAAGACAATTAACAAGCCAACAATGCTGAGCAGCTCCACTCTAAACTCAGGTTAGTGCCAGACAACAATCTGCCTCTCTCTCTCTCTCCTGGCTGCTTGATTATATATGCTTGCGGTTACTCGGCGCTGGGCTGTGGCAGTGTGCGTTGGGCATCGCCGTGCGAAATGCCGCACTGTTTGTAATTAAAATCCCCTCTTCTTCCGCAAACCAACACGCAGCCCAAGGTCCACGTTTCCAGGTGGGAGCAGACGCAGGTTTTCAACTCCGGATTCAGGCTCGCTTGCCCTGGCGGGTCTCAGCCTAGCAGCCAGCCCGGGGAAGAGAGGGACTGATTTGTGTGGCCGGGGTGTTGTGATGCATCCGCTCCCTCCGCAGTGTCTCTGGTGCGATGCTCCCGAAGTTGCCAGCAGTAAGGATCCCAGCTGACTCCGACCGGGAGAAAGGCAGTGGTGATGGCCGATGTTGTTTCTGACCCCAGCTTGGACATTGAAACGACAGCATCGGCCCCTTAATGATGCCATTCATTTACATGCTGGAAACAACATCCGCTACATGGGATGCGGCCGCAGAGAGACGTGATGCAATTCAGCTTTCCCTCCTTTGTGCCTACGGGGCTGGTATCAGTCGTGGATTTTCGGACGGGGGGGCATGGATTACTAAAGGCGTTTTATTCCAGCACGAGCTCAAAAACTAGGCTTGTGATTGAAATGAGACCTTCCTCTAACCCACCCGGCTTGCAGGCAGCTGGATTCCAGTGCTGCTGCTGCTCCTGCGCTTTGGGG
>NW_005842151.1:2018021-2018310 GCF_000455745.1 Alligator sinensis | reverse complement strand
TGCTAATAATTAAGCTGGAAGTGATTTGGGAAGTCCCGGTACCTGCAGGCGGTGCGGGGTAGGTTGGCCGTGCCGGTGCCAGTGCCCGCCCCCGCATTGTCCCTGTGCCATGAGCCTGGAGGAAGCCAAGTGTGACTCGAGGCAGACTTAGTGCTTAGAGCCAGCCCCCCCGCCTCCCCGGGTGCCCTCCCTCTTCTCCTAATTATGATCCGTCAATTACTAATCTGCATGCAACTCTTGCCCTAAATCCGAGACGTTCAGGCTGCAATGGGCTTCCGCTTGCAGCCCG
>NW_005842151.1:2016681-2017977 GCF_000455745.1 Alligator sinensis | reverse complement strand
AGCGGGGCAGATCCCGACCGCGCCCCTACACAGACAGGAGCAGGGGAAAACCCAAAGCAAAGGGATCCCGGCCGCTCGGGTTCCAGAGTCTCCCCCGTTGTAAAAGCCCCCTCCTCCTGCCCCGCCCCAGCCACGCAGCTGCGGACACCCTGGAACGGGGGCTTGTTGCCGCCCGGCCGGGGGAAGCGCCGCGATCCCCGGCCTGCGACTAATGCGCCGCGAGTTGTGGGGTGGGGCGCAGACACACGTGCCTCCGGCCCACGGGCCAAGCGCGGCGCTGCCCTCCCCGCGGGGCTTGGGCCTGGGCATGTGCGGGACCCCCCGCAGGAGCGGGCTGGGGCTGACTGGTTCACCTGGGACTGGGGGGTGCCGCCTGGGGCGGTTCGGGACCAGCCTTACCCCTCGCCAGGGGGGTCCCCTTTCCCTTATGTTCAATGGCTTGTCTCTCCCCGCCCCCCCAGTTGATCTCCATCCAGGAGGGCTAATGACATTACTTACAGTAAATAGCAGCCCCGCCGGCTGGGCTGTAGTGTGCCAGCTTTGTGGGGAGAGGGGGGGATAGAAACCCCGGCTTATTTCACTTGATTGACTTCATCTTTGTGTGAAATCGCGTTGGATGCTCCGGGCACTGAGAGCAGCAGCGAATAGCAGAGCCGGGGGCACTGAGAGGAGCCGAGCCCCGCCGTGCCCGGGGCGCTGGGGATCGCAGGGGCTGGGCCCGACGGATCAGCGAGGAGGGAGCCGGGCACAGGAGGTCCCGAGGCTGGCGGCGGGGCGTGCCCCGCGGTCCCCAGCCTGGATCCGGCCGCCCTGCCAGTCCCACCAGTGCCTCTGCCCGCCCCGCTGGGTGCAGAAAAGCCGCCCCGCAATCTCAGCCCCCCGCACCCAGGGGTCTCCTTTTTCCCTTCCCCCAGCAGCCACCCCGAGTGTCCCGCGCTTGTTCCTCTGCGGGCCTGGGGCAGGGAGGAGGGATCGGAGCTCCCGCAGTGCATCTTCCTTAGCAAGAGGGAGCCCCGCACCCCTCCCCAGCCGGGATGTTTGTCACCGCTCGCCCATCACGGGGCGGGGGGGCAGTACTATGACAGGTCTTTGTTGTCTGAATAAAAATCAGCGGCGGCTCGAGGGAGAGGACTCCTCCTACTAAATTATCAAAAATGGGCTGGCTTTAGTCTCTTAACAAATTGGCCGGAGCTGCGGCAAGCAGCAGTCCCCCCTCCAACCTACAGGCACTGGGAACTTTCAGCAACCGGGGACTGCTGCAAAAAGCACTTCTTTTTTTATTTTTTCCTTTCCCCC
>NW_005842151.1:2013178-2016671 GCF_000455745.1 Alligator sinensis | reverse complement strand
ATTTTTTGCCCGCTTTTTTTCCCATCCTCCTGCCTTGCCCGGCCCCATCTTTTTATGCTGCCCCAGCAGCCAGGATCCGCAGCTCCCTCCAGCACTCGCAGAGCCTCTCTCGCGTGGCTTTTCTAAAAAATATATATATCTATATAAATTATTATCAATAATCATACTCATTTTCGTTGTTATCTATATATAGATCGCCCCCCCCCCCCCGTTTGCTTTCTGCACATCGTCTCCAGGAAGCCTCTCCCGGTGCTTGTGCGAAGAGAAGCCACCTCGCTAGACCCTTTTGGATGATCTTGGGGGGCTGTATATGGAAATAGTGGGGTGCAGAGCAGAAGAAAACACTTGTCCTTTCCGCCCCCCAGCCATGCTTTTCCACGGGATCTCCGGAGGCCACATCCAAGGGATCATGGAGGAGATGGAGAGGAGATCCAAAACCGAGTCCCGCCTGGCCAAAGCGGGGCAGATGAACGGCCGGGAAGCGGTAAGAGAGGAGCTGGATGCGGGCAGGGGAAGGGGGTGCCAGGCACAGCTTGGCTTCGGCCCGGAGGCCGGGCCAGGCAGGGCGGCCTCGCGGTTAGCTCGGGCTGAGCGGGCTCCGGACGAGCCACTCACCCCGTCTTCGCGGCCGGGACGGGCGCTGACTACAGCTCCAAACTCCGGAGCAGCGGGGCACGGAGACGGGGGCTGCTGTGCTCGGCCTGGCCGGCCCGGATTCCCTTGCTGGGCGCACGGGGAAGCCATTCCCGCCTTGCCCCGGGGCCGCGATCTCCCCTCTTGGCTTTTGTTCGCGAGCAAGTTCACGTGCGTGGACTTGAGCTCGTTCTTTCCTGCATCCCACCACATGTCCACGGTGGATGTATGGGATCCTCCCCTCATCCCCTTAAAAAAAAAAAACATTCTTCCACTGCTGCAAACTTCCAGCGCGATCCGTAACTTCCTCGGGGCTGGAGGAAAGCATGGGCTCTCCCCTACCCGGCTCCCAGGCCTGCCCTGCTCTCACGCCGCCGGGGCGCTTCTTGTTTTCGCAGAGCATGCCCCCCATGAGCCCCGAGAAGCCCGCGTTGTGTGCTGGCTGCGGAGGGAAGATCTCCGACCGCTATTACCTGCTGGCTGTTGACAAACAATGGCACCTCAGGTGTCTTAAGTGCTGTGAATGTAAACTGGCTCTGGAGTCAGAACTCACCTGCTTTGCCAAGGACGGCAGCATTTACTGCAAGGAGGACTACTACAGGTACGCGGCCCCGGGGGACAAGGCTGTAGCGGGTCCCGGCACGGGCAGGAGAAAGAAACCCCCCACAGGCTGGATCGCTGCGGGGTGGCGGAGCGGATCCCCCTGGGGGCTGGAGCTGGTTCATCCCCGCCCCCCCCCGGGGCCCACAGCAGGGAAGGCTCATGCCCGGGACAGCAGCAGGGACTGCAAGGAACCGGCCCGAAGTGGGATCTGCCTCCCTGCCGGAGATCTGAGTGCCCATCCCGCTAGGCAGAGCTGCAATCCTTGCTTACTTTACTTGTTTGGACCTCTGTCCCACACCCCCCAGAGTTTAGTGTCCCCCCACGAGCTCTCAGTAATTCGGGTTAGCGTTTAAAGGGATAATCGGGCTCCCCACCCCCCCGGGTCTTCGCTTCCCCCGTAAGGGCAGGGCGGCAGCCCCAGGCAGAAAGCTCCTTGTCCCCGGGCCGTTTCTCCCCCAAGCCGACAGGTTCATTCAGACTCCAGAGCTGGGCCAGAGGCCTAGGGAGGAAGGCGCCGGAGCTGTTGTGGCTGGCAGCCGGCCGGGATGCGGAGGGAGGGGGCAGGCAGGGCTTTCCCCTGTCCGTCCAGCTGATGCCGGCTCTTCTCTCCCCTTCAGAAGGTTCTCCGTGCAGAGATGTGCCCGCTGCCACCTTGGGATCTCAGCCTCCGAAATGGTCATGAGAGCCAGGGAGTCGGTTTATCACTTGAGCTGCTTCACCTGCACCACCTGCAACAAGACTCTGACCACAGGCGATCACTTTGGCATGAAGGACAACCTGGTTTACTGCAGGGCCCACTTCGAGTCCCTTTTGCAAGGAGAATACCCCCCTCAGCTGAGCTACACCGAGCTGGCTGCCAAGAGCGGAGGGCTGGCCCTGCCCTACTTCAATGGTACTGGCACGGTCCAGAAAGGGAGGCCCAGGAAACGGAAAAGCCCCGCGCTAGGAGTGGACATCGTCAATTACAACTCAGGTGGGGACAGCACGCGGGGCCTCCCCGCACCCGGGCGGCCCTGGCGGGGTCGGGGCAGCAGCGGAGGGGGGAGGGGGACAGCAGCCCTCCTGTAAACCGCTCAGGAGCCCACACGTAGCAGCATCCTGGGGTGCAGCCAGCAGCCCAAGCCCCACACGGAAAACAGCCTTCTTTGTCTGCAGGGATGCGGGAAAAGCTGCTGCTGCCTGGCTTAGATCCACATCCAAAGCCCCGCCACCCTGGTCCTCTCCTAAAAGGAGAGAGGGAGCCCGGGGACTTAGTGCACTGCAGGGCTTCCTGCCCCTCTTGGCTTAATGCGGGTGCGCGCGGGTGCGCGCGGGCGCCCCCCCCCCCCCCCTGGCCCGCGGGCGGGCCGCCGGGGCCCCCCCCCCCCCCGTTGGCCCCAGTGCTGAGGTGCACACATACACGCGATTATTGTGATGAATTCCTCAAGCCCAAATCTTTTGAACACACACACACTTATATCGTTTCCCACAGTGTTCTCTCTCTCTCTCTCTTACACACACACACACACACACACATACTTCAATCGTTTCCCACAGTGTTGACACACACACGTACACACACACACCTGTATCGTTTTCCACAGTGCTGATACGCGCTCACGTACACACACACTTTATACCGTTTCCCACAGTGCTGACAAGTTCAACACCAGGTAACTCCCCAGGCAGCATCTACCTGCACCGCCACAACTAGACTTAGCAGCCAAGCCTAGAGAGTAGCCTAGAGCTGGGTCATGGACGCCCCCCGCGGCAGTCCCGCTAGTCCCCGAAACGAGTTGAAAGAGCCCAGAGCGATTGCCCCATTGCCGTGTAAAGCGAGCCCGTTTCTGGAGCCGGCGGGACGAGCCGGGTTGGGCGCGCAGGGGAGCGGGAGGCCGTGGCGGGGCAGGGGGCAGTCGGGTGGGCCGGTAACAAAGCACCGAGCCCTGCCTGCCAGCCCCCCGGGTCAGCCGCGGGGCTCCCGCCCCCCCCCTCCGGGTGTGTGTGCAGGGTCGGGGCTGCCGCGTGGAAACGCGGAGGCCGCTTCAGCTCCTCTGATGCGCGGCCTCGGAGCCCGGGCAATCGAGGCATTAATTGTTCTTTGCTAATTGAAGCTGACATCGGCATCCCTGGCACCCGAGCAGTTCCCAGTCAGGCCCCGCACCTCGGGAGGAGGCGAGCCCGTGTGCAGCCAGCCCAGCTCCCGGGCGCCGCTCCCCTTTGGGCCGATCGGGAAGTTTTGCCTCGGGGCTCCGGGCCAGGCCGCAGCGCTTTCAGC
>NW_005842151.1:1999036-2013152 GCF_000455745.1 Alligator sinensis | reverse complement strand
TGGGGAGCGGGATGCAGGAGGAGATGGACAACATCCCCGCGGGTAAAAGCCAGCGCTCGCCCCAAAGTCCAACAAAAAGCCCCTTCTGATCCTCGACCGCCGGGATCAGGCCGTCCCATGGGAGCCTCCTGGTTCCGCTAGGGCGAGACCCGACGTGATTTTTTAGAAGCCCCCCCAATAAACCGTGATCTTAGAGGTGCATTGGAGAGCTCAGCCAGATCTAGCTCCGGTCATTGCGATCCCCTGCCTCGTGCCAGCCCGAGACTGTTGGTCACGGGCTTAAATAGAGGGGATTCTTCCCTGAAAGGAGGAGAAAACAAATCTCCCTGTAGCAACCAGCCTTTCCACCCCCCACCATCTCCCCGCTCCTCCTTTTTACCCCCTCCCTCGCCGTTTGAGTCGGGATCGACACCGCTTCTTCCATCCGGCGAGTCCAAACGAGCCCCAGTGTCTCTGGATCAACCCCAAGCGGGGGGCACTGAATTTACACCCCTTGCTAAAGCAAGGAGGAGCCCCACAACCTCTGGGTAGGGGCCAGCTCTTTGCGGTATTAGGTATAATATGTCCTGGGTTTGTGTTTTGGTTTTTTTGCTTCTTTTTTTTTTTCTTCCTAACGAACTGGTGGCTTAGCTGGAAGCCCGGGTATAGGTTGGCTAACAGGACAGCAAGGGCGAGGGGGAAATCTTGGGGCAGGCACAGAGGATTTGGTTGAAAAAGACCTCGCTGCATATGGCAGCCGGGCAGCAAACGGTATCTCCTTCGCTTGGTGGCATATCATGACATCCAGCTGGAAGGAGATCCAGAAAGTTTTTCCACCTCCAAATATTGCTAGTCCAAATCCTAGCCCTACGTTGCAAACTCCAACCTCTGGGAACGATTAAAAAGAATGTGGCAGTGACCCCTAGTGGCATTTGAGGGAGGCTGATTGCTCATTTGGAGGGTGACACGTTTACAGAACGAGGCAGATTGGGAGCCCGCTTAGTGATTAGCTTTAAACGTTTGATTTGAATGGTTTAAGGTCATTTTGGGGTTCCTGAGCATGGCCATTACTTCTGGGTTGAGCAGACTGTCCCGTGCCTCCACTGTAATTTCCCGAGAGAACCTCTCCCACCTTAGAGTGGGTAGGAAGGGAATAAGAGTAATACCCAAACGTGTGTAATTTAGTTCCAAAACAAATCAAATTTCAAAGACTAGGTTCAACAGCTGCGGGGGAAAAAAATCCAATTATCCTATAAAGTGACTCCATAAACAATTTAAGAGGATCACAAAAGAGCAGAATTAAACTCTCCTTGATGTAGCCGGATGCTGTCCTAGTCCGGCATTTATCCGTGGCATTTGATAAGACATTATTCAACAATTCAAATGGCTTAAAACAGAAAGAAATGTGCCAATTCTGATTCGGCTAACAATATGCAACCATGCTGTGGCGGAAAAAAAAGTTTATTTTCCATCGATATTCTATTACTCTAGTTTAGATTTTTGTTTTAATTTTCCTTAACAAAGACCAACAGCAATCTAGTGCTTTGGAACTGGAGAAAGAATGAGAGAACTGGCTCTGTCAAAGTTCCTTACCTGACATTAAGCGAGTCCCTTAATCTCTATTTCTCAGCTTCAAATATTGTTAAAATGAAGTTACAACAGTATTTTACAGGGTTATGAGTTCCAGGCCGTTGATGTTTGTGAGTTGTTCAGATGCTACATTGAGTGCCATGCATTGCATAACCCAATGCATACATTTTACTTAAAATAGACAAAGCTTTTTCTGTAGTAGCTACTATATGTTAGAAACAATTTATTTTAATAGTGATTGTTTTGAACCATTCTCCAATGGGTATAGCAAGAAGCGAGAGTGACTTTTCAAGTCAACATAATTTTTCTTTCCTTAGGACAATGTTTTACACAGATGTTGCTTAAGAAGTAGACATTTTATTATGTGTATATATAATAACTATGCTGAATGCACTTTGAGAAATCCTGGCAATAAGTACGCTGCACTGGCCATTAAAGAAATGGTGTAAAAAAGGTGCACCATCATATTGCCTTGCTTTGAGCTATCTTCTTGTTTTCCAGACAACTTTAAGAATTTTAGGAGGCCATATAATACCATTTCAACCACTTGGAACACAGGCTAGTATAATAATTCCAGAGATTGGGATTTTCCAAAGGAGATTTTATTTTATTAACTTTTGCTCCATTGAAGACAAGCCATAATAAAAGAATAGGCACTGTGAAACCATAGTGAAAGGCATGCTGAAAGAGCTTGAAGACAAATTGTCCTCCATACTTTATAATTTGAATGTTTTATTTAGCTCGCAACTATCTAAAATAATTTCTTAGGGTCAGATTCTGATATTATTATTTACATGGAGCTGTTGTTCAGATTAGTCCCACTGAAAGTACAGTGTTAATTAGCAGTAGTAAATGCATCAGAAACCTGGTCCCAAATTACTTCCAAGGCAACTTCTATTTCCTGGGGGTTTCAAAGTTGTCAATGTACTTCGAAAGTCTAGCTGTAACTTTATGTATTGTTAGAATCTCTTCTAGTCTAGGTGAGCCTCTGTCAATGCACTGTCCAGTTAGCATATGTTCATGTTGACTAGACTTTTAATTTAGTAAAGAAGACCGCTCTGACAGAGAATAAGTTTTTTCTTTTTTTGGTAATTGCAAGTACTTTTACCTCTGTTCTTAGCACTGTAAATCACAGTGTCCATGGACTGATGTGATTCAAGAAGCATACTGTGTACTTTTCCACACTTTTTTTTAGAAGATTCAGGGTCAGATAGGCTGAGTAAATAAATCCAGCAACTGCAAGGAAGCAGTCAAATGAAAATAAATCCTGAGCTAGCTTACATGATACGTTCTTAGACCTTTTCTTAAGTGAGACATTCTTAATATTCTTTGTATGACCGAAATCAGGTTTGACCCCTATGTAACTGAGTTCCCTGAAAATAACCCGATTATTTGTCAAGCCCAAACTATAAAACATGGTTAGTTTTGTTGCTTTTCTTGGAAACAGTGTCACTTCTATCCTAAACATGAGCAATGGTGCCATGGAACCCAGAACAATGGAAATTCTGGTGTACAGCTTATGGCCATGAGGCAGTAAACTGCAACATATTTCTCTTTCAAAATCACTTTAACAGTCTTGGCTATAATCAATCAAGGAAGCTGTTTCAAGGATTGTGATCCAGTGGTAGAAAAGGCCAAAGAAGGTACCAACCTAGGGCTATTGTTATCTGGGGTGACTGGTGCAGGCATCAACCCAAATACAAGGATGCTTGGCTGCAACTGCTGTCTGGAGGTGTTTTTCATCATTTTACATAAAATCCTGGGAAGAATCCAAATATTTTGGACTTCATCTGAACAGTAGTTCGGTGTTTCTACTTTGTAGAATCAACTGTCAAAACAAGTCTTCCCAATCTCATGTCCCTCTTAATGATAACTGGTGAGAGGGCCACCAAGATTCAAAAAGTATCCTGACTTTCACTCTGCTCCCCAGCTAGAAGTGTTTCACTGAGTGGAGTTTCAAAATGTGAATGAGATATTACATGATGCCTTGGCAACATGTAGTACAACCTTCATCAGCAAAGGAGAGAGATTTGCCTGAAAATCTGTCAAGGGAAGGAAACTGGTAGGCCTCCCCTCAATACATTAGCCTCTTAGCAAGTGTGGGCCTGGGGGGATGTAATCAATATTAAGAACGGGAGCAGGCCATCCTTTGGAGCTATTTTTTTGATCATCCAATGATTACTTGTCTGCCTTTTACATACCACATTAGCTCAATTCCCCTCTTTTTTTCTCCAAAACACAGTATGATTCTGGAAAGTTGCCCGGTTTTTTTTTTCTTTACTCCATGATGACACATGATCACCAACCCCATGTTGTATTTTGTTTATTGATCAGGTTGTAATGAAAATGAGGCAGATCATCTGGACAGAGACCAGCAGCCTTATCCCCCATCCCAGAAGACCAAGCGTATGCGCACCTCCTTTAAACACCACCAGCTTCGCACCATGAAGTCCTACTTTGCTATCAACCACAACCCGGATGCCAAGGACCTCAAGCAGCTTGCTCAGAAAACGGGCCTCACCAAGAGAGTTCTGCAGGTAAGAAGCCACCATGACAAAATTGACAAAACTTCCCCTCTCCCCTGCCAGTACAATAGTATTACCCTTATTTATAATGCTATGTGTGTATATATATGCATATATGTATATGTGTGTATATATATATATATCTTCTTGTTAGCCGTGTCCCTAGTAGGTGCACAGAAAACTTAAGAGATAAGGTATTGCATGGTAGGAGTGCCCAATGTATACCTTACCACCCAAAAGTAGCCCACAGAATTTGAATACATGGCTTGTGATCACCCTTATCCTCAGTAGAGGGAAATTTTCTCTGGAGTTTATAAGCTCCAGAAGTAAAGCAGTTTGCCCTGGGGTCTGTAGTCTCTATGCAGTGACCTCCATATTAAGGACTAAGGTTGCTACAATCCACTTCATTTTGCACAAATTGGGTACAGCCTTGGGGGTTCCAGTAAGTTATTTATGTGTCCCTTTGTTAGATACAGTTTGGGTTCCCTGGTATATGACAACATTTGGCTGATGTGATTCTCCAGACCAGACTATCTACTTTCTTCATGTCTGTCAGACAGGTCATCAGTCAGGACATCCATAGAAACGTATATCATTATTTCCCTGCCTTAGACAACCCAGCAAATGACATATTTTTAAAAAAACAAACCAACAAACAAAAAGAACACTGGCAATCCCTTTATATCTGTGCTGGCTCACTAAGATCCAAGTGATGCACGTATTGCTGTGTGCAGTATGCAAAGGGAGGAAAGTGGTCAAGAAGGAAAATCTATTAGTAACAATTGCTTGTCCATGATGTGTATCATTTTAAATATTTTCAGTGAACCCACAGGTTTATGGGGTAGAGTAAGACTAGGTGACCCATAATAATCAGCAATACAGGGGATAGTGTCATTCTCCCTTTTTCATCTTTAGTCTTTAAAAATGATTATGAAAATTTACCATCCTTTGCAAAACTCTGCTCATCTCCTCTTTACCATGATGACTGAGGTAATCAAAGTCCTGAGGATGTATTATTTACCCACTGTAACATTTGTTCTCCTTGGAAGAGTGAGTAGAATTTTGCAAGACCGCTCTAAGTTCCTTATTATATGCTGCAATGTTCTACTAACCAGCTCCAATGGTGCTGGGCCTAATGTACATGTGCCTTTGTGTGACAGAAACGATACCTACTAGTACCAGATGAAGCTGTAGAGTTTACTTAGATGATTTGCCAAACAAAAACAAACATCAAAAATTACATAAAAGCAAAAACAAAAAAACACAAAAACAAACATCGGTAAAGAAATCAATTGGGATTGGTTTGCAGGTTTGGTTCCAAAACGCAAGAGCCAAATTCAGAAGGAACCTTTTGCGGCAGGAGAATGGGGGTGTCGATAAAGCTGATGGCACGTCACTTCCGGCACCGCCCTCAGCAGACAGCGGCGCTCTCACTCCACCCGGCACTGCGACCACTTTAACAGACCTGACCAATCCCACTATCACTGTAGTGACATCAGTGACCTCTAACTTGGACAGCCACGAATCCGGAAGCCCCTCACAAACTACCTTAACGAACCTTTTCTAACATTTGAGTTTTTTTTATTCTTCCTCTTCTTCTTTATTATTATTATTATTATTTTCAAGACTTTTTTTTAAACAAACCCACAAAATATTTGGGAAAATAAACAGCTTGGTGTGTAGCATCTGCAGCCACTTGGCAAATGAGTTTGCAGTAACATGTCTCTATTATAAATGAACATATTTTGTCTATAAATTGTATTCAGATTTTTTTTTAACTCATCAGAAAATTGAAGGGAAGATTATGAATCATTCTAATAAGTGCCTCTTAAAATTGTATGTTACTTATTTCCAGATTCTTGAAAAAAATGAGCTTTATCACAAAGGACAGAAAATTATTTTCCCACTTGGATAATTACATTAAGGCTCAGTTTAATTAAAACTAACAGATTGCTGCTCTGTGATTGTATCTGCACTCATGGTGTTTCAGAGTCCTAGTTCCCATTTTATTTTTATAAGACATTTTAAAATTTTGTATTATTCATCACACCTGAACAAATCAAGCTAGTAACTGGAATAAAGAAGCATTTTCAGTCCCAATGCTTTTTATAGTATAAACATTAGTTATGAACTTGACCCTGCTTGAGCAGCAAACATTCCTACTGAAGTCAATAATCCCAATCCTGCAAGCCCTTCACCTATACAGAATGTCTTCTGACACCAATGGAAAGTGCACCAATGGAAAGTGGATGGAGTATTTGAATGGTTAGACCAATGGCAATAATGTGTAAGGACAAGAAGACTGGGCCACTGGCCTGTTAATTTGTTCATACCCAATGCCCTGATTCTGCAGACAGATTCTAGAGCGACCTTACTTATGTGAGGAGCCTTATTGAAGTATCAGCCAGAAAAACTTTACTAATGTGAGGAGCCCCATTGACATCAGTGTGACTGCTAACATGAGTAAAGGTACTGAAGGTGCCTGACTATTTGCAGGATGAAGCCCTAAGCCTGAATACTTCAGTATAATCATTATTACATACATACATTTTAATTTTTATGTCTCTCAAATTGATTTGGGTTTTAAAAGAAATAAAGACAATTAAGTCTCTCTCTCTCTATATATATCATGGCTTTGATTCTGCACTGATAAAACCAGTGGGAGAGTTGGCCAGTGACTTCCATGAGCATAGGATCAACTTCCAAAAGCCTGTAATGATACTTAGGTCATTTTTTATTAATATTTTTTCAGGGAAGATGGAAATAAGCAAAATATAATTTATTAAGATGTTTAAGGAAACTGGTTTTAATACATTTTCATTGCTATTTTGAATTTTACTTTAGATGTTTCATGAGACTGCATCAGACATTTTGTTCAATATATGACTAATAATCTTTAATATTTCTAATATATTTTAGGGTTTTTTAAAATTTTTGTATAAAAGAAAAAGGGTAGAGAAAACTCTTATGAAATTGGGAATTGACAGTGGATAGTTTGGAGCAGATAAACTCAGAAGCCAGGTGGATGCTGATCTGAATACATTTCCTAGTTTACAATAGCAATTTTTCTTTTTCTTAATTTTATTTAAGCTAAAAGTCTGAATGGTCTGGGCAGTGGTGAATGTTCATTTGTATCCTTTTATTGTAGTTCAACATCAATTAGATTGTGCAGAGTCTCAGACACAAACAAACAAAAATAACAGTCAAGATCTATGTCTTGCTTTTAGTGGATTGTTAAGAATAACTTTGCACATATATCTCACTTTCTAGACCCCATCAAGTCTCTTTTTTGGTGGTCGAAGTGGCTATTTAATATATTTTAAAGGTGTCCTTTTTGGCTGTATAAATGTGTGGTTACATATTGACAGTTCACTGCCCACATTAAAGTGCATTATTGTAATTTTTGCTCAGGGTTTTTAGAAAATTAGCACAGAAAAGTAGCTTATTTTTTAAAAAAAGATGATGGAAGAGATGTTAACACTGTAATAGAGGAAAGGTGTGTTTTCCATTATATATTTAGCAAGTATGGTTATCATCTTCTATGGATATTAAATCTTGACTTTTCCTATTTCTATTACCTTATGGGCATTTACCACTAACCAGACCAAACAACCTTGGTAAGGCTGAGATCTTTATTAATACATTTTTACAGGTAAAAATATTGATACTTATAAATTTTGTTCTTTGACAGAACAATATATGGTACTATAGATCTACTTTATTAAGTAGACTAATTAAAACTCAGTTCTACTATGTGCCTTATGATATAACTTGGGAGTAAGTTTGTGAAAAATCAGGATATATGTGTTGTTTGTTAAATTAACTGTTTTAAGCCCTTTTGACACCTCACTAGTTTTGTACTGTTTTACCTCTTATTTCTGAAACTCTTTTTATGGTGTATCCTGTTAGAGGGGACAAACATGTCATAGAAAGCAGTTGTGCACTCTTTCAGATATAGTTGATAAATTCAATAATCTTATATATTGAGCTTCGTGTTTATAGTACAGTAAGTGGTCTAGCAAAATTGTCCATGTTTCTTTGTTTATTGATAAATGCATTGTATAGAAACTATTTCCCCTAAATATTTATGGACCAAACAATTGTGATATATCCTATTAAATTTGTGTGAATAAAACCATTTTGAATCTAAAGAGTTTTATTTCCCATCAGTTATTATTATTATTTTTTTAATTTAAAGTCTACCTGTACCAGTGTGTCTCTTTGCTTTTACAGTATGTGTGAATCATTGGTGTTAAACATGGTAACACAGCCTTATAAATACTTTAAAATCCAGTTTCTTTTTGGGCTTTTGCTTTCTTCATATGAAATATACATGCGATTGCTGGTGCAACTTAGGTTTTAGTTTTCAAAATTCTTTTTTCCTTAGTTTGCTTTTGAACATGAAAAGTAATGCCCCACTGATTTGATATTGCAACCCTGTCTTAGGATTCTAAAAATCAGAAAACTAGCAGCTAAAGTAATTGCATGAAAAATATAACCTAAATAATTATGATGAAATGAATCAAGATTTAATGCTAGGTATATTAAACACAAATTAGAATTGCAGACCCCTAAAAGCCAGGTTGCTCTGTAGTTTAATAAATTGTCACTATGATTTCTTTCAGGGAGAACAAATCTTGGGGCATTACAGCCAAACATCCCGACGTTTGAAAATTCCCTAAAGTATTAAAAGAAGGGGAAAAGTTTGATCGGAAATCCACTGCAGTGAAGACAAAGACAATATTAGGTTATGATAATCATACATTTAAAAATCTATTGAGCCAAAAAAAAGACTTGATGTCATTTCCTGAATGTTAACAAAACATATGTTATTTTATGATGTCTAATTAACAGAACGGAAGGCTTCAAAATTGTATGGTATTAAAACAAATTTAGAGAAACTGTGTATAAAACCAGAGCAACCTGGCAACAATCTACCCGGCCCATATTTGAAGGCAATTTTTCTTTAAAAAAAAGTCACATTTGTCAAGCACAAGTACTTGTAAAATAAAATCCGAATGCATTCATTCCACTTGCTTGCTAATGTGTATTAGTCATATCTGTTAAATGGATTTTTGTAAATTCTAAGAAAGCTTTTCATTCATTTAAGATCATAGGGATCAAAACCCAGTAATTTTAGTATTATTGTTTCTGACTTTTTTTTTAATGAAACAAAAAAATCTGCATGCACTTTTCCATCTGTCACTTATAGTGTACATTTCTGTATGATGAATTTCTCTTTGATGTTTCTTGTATAATAGCTTTCATTAATAAACATTTTATTTGATGCAAATATAGTTAACTTTATGAAAACACATATCTGTTTAAATTAATTTAGGCTTACCTTTTTGAAAAGAAGCAGTACAGTACAATTCCAAAATGTTATAAATAGAAATCATAAGGAGGTGGCAATACTGTTGCACTCTATAACATTTATTTTGGAGTTTTAATTTTTTCATGTTTATATTCACTGCATACAGTTGACATGTTTAAAAAAAATACTATCAGCCTCAAAAATTAAATAACACCCACATCTCCCTCCATATAAGCATATACAGTACAGCATGTAAAACCATCAATGATATTTAGAATACCAGCATCTAATTTGTGGTTCCCTGAGATGTTTACATAGTCACTATGCAAGGAGCAAATTCGTTTAACTAGTAAGAAAACTTTGTCCTAAGGAAGATCTTTGCCCAGTCCAAATCACAGATGATTTTTACAAGCCAACAAGCAAGTGTAACAATAATCAATTCTTTTTAGTGACAAGGTTTTGTAATTGTTAAAAAAAAGACTATTTGCAGAAAGATTTTTTTTTAAAAAAAGCTATATTCCTATTTAACTGTGTAGCCAAAGCATATGTTAAACAAATTAACATAAAAAGTCTTGCCAGAAAAATCTTTTCATTAAGATGACATTTTTATTATATACAGATGAACCCTATGTAAACGATGTAACTTTTATGAATACTGACAGACATTAAATATTTCACTTACGTGTATTCTCAGCATTTTGAATGTTTTCTTAAACTCTCTCAGTTTCTGAATGCTAAAAAGCAAGCCAAAGATACCCAGAACATATAGTTACGAGCAATGTAACACAAAGTCAGACACAGATTACTTTAATATTTTCAAAACCTGTAAATAGAGTGTTCAAGCTACAGTAAAAAAGTTATCATTTACTAGTGGCAATTATGGGGAGTATTGTTTAAATAACATTTTTTACAGTGTGTTGTAAAATACTATTGAAAAAGTTAGTACAGAGGCCTTAATTCAAATCAGCTTGATCAGAAATTTAAGTATACTGTGAAAATCTTAAACTGAGCCTTATGTGTTTTTGTAAAAGCAAATAAAGGTAGGAAAACAGTTACAGTTATTCATATTGCATCACCCTATGGTGTTCTTCTGCTGTGCTTATAAAAATAATGCCATTATGACCTCTAAGAAATTGATCTAATAATTAAGGAACTTGCTGGTGGGGCTGGGGGTGGAGAGGGAAGGGGGATCCATTTATCTAATGTAAAAAGTTGTATAAACCAATGTGTTCATTATCTCTAGTAAATGGACAGATTCCTTGATTTTCTTTAATTCTTAGAGACGTACTTGTGTTAGAAATCCTGCCCTTCATGCTGCTGATTTAAATAGGGGGAAATGGAATGAACTAAAAGCTCCCGGGGAAAGTCTAATGTTACAAGATAGGAAAGTAGGCTGGAAGGGACCTAGATATCAATAGCAAAACTCCCTGGTTTGGGCCTGATTCTTTTTCTTGATCCATACTAAAAACTATTATCTATTTCAGTGAAAGTTCTTCACCCCCCCTGCTATGATTGCTTTGTTTCATTAACCTAGTTGGACTTGTTCCAAACATGAAGGTACTGTAATTGGCTAACAGAGAAAAAAAAAAGGTGAGCAAGTTAAAAGAGTTGGGATTATAATTACAAAGAAGAAATGATGGAATCCAAAGCATATATGTGTTCAGAATGTAAGAAAAAGACTTGGGGAGTCTTACTGTAGTCCCCAGTAGCAACGTGGCTACACTAGAAGCATCTTTATCATTGCATGGTACTCCCTGGCACCTTTGTTCTCAACACAGAAGCCAGTGCACCTATCCTGAAAAATTTTACTCGGAATTACTTGTTGGAGAAACAACTTGCAGGATCAGGTGAAATGACTGAAGACCAGATCCACAGCCCAAGACAGTCGATGGGATTTTTTCCTTCTCAATCTTGTAACCTATAGTTCAGGCCCACAGAGATTCAATTACTATCTTTCCCTTAAAAACATTCCTTCCAGAATGAGAGTACAAGATATAGGACAGCCAATGCTGTTCTGCCTGGAGTACTTCATTCTTCCAAGCTGCTAATCCAAGCATCTGGCACAAACATTAAATTGACTTTAAAAATATATTTCCTTCCCCAGACCAAATATAAGGCACAAATTATACTACTGGAATTTCCAGAAGCTACTACAATTTTGCAAAACTTATTCAATTATTCTGCAATGCTGGGCAATATTCTGGGTTTCTTATTTGACACAGACCTATTCAGATGTGTACCTATACAGTATACATACTCTTAGCCTTGCCTTCAGATATTCAGATACTTTTGTAGTTAAGTCCTTTGCACCTACAGAAAAACTTCTTACAGTTACACACAATAACCACATAAGTTTTAATGCTCATGTTATGGATTTCTCTTAAAATGACTCTTTCCTTCAGAGTAGATTTTACGTTAAGTATCTGTATTTTGTGTGTTTTTCATTTATTTTTACCAAGAACTACAATGACCTGAAGCATTTTTGTGGAGCATTTAGCCAGCTCTTCTTTGTAATGCATTGCAGTCTTTGAGGTTAGGGTTTGTTCATTACTGAAAGGGAATATTCCATTCCACTAATGAATGTTACCAGTGGACAGTTTGGAAGTAGGCTCAATACTAACTTATATTAATTCAATTTGTATTAGAAACAATGGGCTCTTCGTTGCCTTCAGTTTTGGGTCAAGTGTTTCTGGGCTTGAGGTTGCTAGTAGAACCATCTTGTAATATCTGGTATTAGCCACTGACCGAAGCAGGATGTCAAATTTGTGGTCCAGTGGTCTGAGCACTATGGCAAATTCTGTGGTCTCTGTTTTGTAATTTTTTCAAATTGCATAGAAATAGGAAAAAAAAATATATAGAAAATTATGTATAAATACATATACATTACTGGGAAATATAAGTTAACTCTGCCTTCCCATAATTTAGTGAGGATTTCTGTCTGGAAAGATGTACAGCATTTTGAATCTGTAAGGCTGCTGTAGTGGAAGTGCCCAGTTCACTCTACCTGGCAAGTTTGCTTCCTAGCCCCACATACCTGTTCCTCTTTCAGCGTAATAGGTAGAATGTACTTTCCTCAATGTCTAGCGCATAGCTTGGTGATTAGGGTACTTCATTGAAAACTGGGAAATGCATGTTTAAGGCCATGCAAAAGCTCTGACCCCTAGTCTTTTGGGCTAAAAGGGGAGGATGATTTCTATGTCCCACACTTGCTAGTCATGGGTTGGTTTTTTTTGCAACATTTCTGGGATATGCACTGAAGTTACATGCCTAACCGAGTGGAATATGATCAAACCAAATTGTGAGTGACCAGAGCAGGTCCATCTAAACATGCTAAATTTAGCTGCATATGTTATTTACCCACCAGAAAAGGAGCTGGATTTGAGCATATGTGACTGCTGGTACATAATGTGCTGATGCTGTTTTGTAGCTCTTAAAATGGTACACTTGAGGTATCAGCCTGTTTTCTACTTTTTCCTTGAAGATATTTTATAGCAGCTAGATCAATCTACATGTATAATTACTACCTTCACTAAACAAATTGTCTCAATTTTTCCTTCTTCAGTTGGTCAAAGTTATTTCTAATAGATAAATAAATCAATTCATTCTTCAATTTAATTTATCTTTAGGTACTTATTTGGCACCCATCATCATAGTACTTAAGTGCTTCACAAACACTGATTTAAAAGCAATGCTTTCACTTTGGATGTAAACGTATAAGATCATTGGGTGAGAAATTGCTGCAAAAGTCAATGGGAGTTTAAAGACTAGGGGAATGGAGGCCCTATATGAGTGATGTTCAGCTAAGCAGTCCTTTTTGTTTCAGTGTGTTAAGTACTTATTTAAAATAGCAACATGGAAGTTTCAGCAAGTTCCATCTGGAGAACTCAGATGTTTGGTTGCTTCTCTAAGGTTTATCCAAAGTGTCTGAACTTGGTGCATCTACAGAATGGAACAATGAAATCTTAAGCTTTCTGACTTGATTTTCTGGGATTTCCTGCTTCAGGTCTGGCCTTTTGAACCAGAATATCCTTTTAGCGCCTTTTCAGGTTCTGAATGAAAACCAAAAGTGATGAGCTGCCTGATAATAGTGAATAAATAAAATAGGGAATAATAGTGAATAAAATACTGTCCAAATAGGTTTATATCAGATCCAGTTTTAGAAACGAATGAAGGTTTGTGAGAATGGGAAGTTTATAGGAGTAGCAGGGAATACTTATTTTTCTTTCTCAAAACAGATTTCCTGATAACTATTTATACAGGTTTCTCCTCTACCACCATAAACATCTTGCTATAATTCTACATAAATTCAGTTTTCTTATCCTCAGACTGGACATAAGTTAGCTTTTCCCATTTCTTTAAGTACCTTTTTGAGTTTCTTTCAACTTTTTGTGCCTCTGTATCTTTTTAGCACATGGACACCTAAGCTGTGTACTGTTTCTTAGATGTAGACTTACTGTTGTGTCTCAGGGCACTAAGGTGTGCCTACTCCTTCAAAAGCAGAGGCAGCTTATCTAGGGAGCCCTGAGAGCTTGGCAGGGCTCCACAGCTGCAGGTTGCCTTGGCAGCAGGCTAATCAGGGTATTAGCTGGCACCTGTACCCAGTCAGCTGATGGGAAGGAGACAAGGTCCTGGGCACATAAGCCCCAGGGCTGGGGCTGGTAGGGTGTTAGTTCTGTGTCAGCAGCCAGGGGGAAGGAGTTCTTGCAGG
>NW_005842151.1:1981261-1999005 GCF_000455745.1 Alligator sinensis | reverse complement strand
CTCTGAGCTGCTTGGTTGCTATTCTGCTGCTGGTAAAACTAATGGGCTCTAGGAGCTCCTAAAGTATCTGAGGCTAGGAGGAACACATTGTTGAGGGGGAAGCTTGCCTCCTTTAAGGAGCAATGTGACCTCCAGTGTTGTTGTTGTTATGTTATAGCCAAGGGGCTTGTATTTATGTTGTTGTTTGAATCTGGTGAATCAGGATGAGGCTTTTTGGGGAGGAGGAGGAGGTGGCTTCATTCAGGCTGAAGTGAGCCCAGTACCAGTGAGGGCACAACAATGGGGCTGCAGCAAGCCCAGCGCCAGAGGGTGCTGTTACAGGGGGTGAAGGGCCCCCTATGCCAGAAGTGAGCTAGACTGTGGCCTCATCAAAAGGGACAGTGTTTAAGTACAATCTGTGAGGCATAGGATGTGGTAAAGGGATGGTTTTAGAGCCATGCATCTATCCCATAAGGCTTAGGGTATCTTGAGAGGCACTGACTTTGAGTGAGAGCCAGCAAGGGATCTAAGAGCAGCAGAGTCTAGTGGGGATCAGCAGAACTGTGACCACCCAAACTTGTGGGTAGCCTCCCAACTTATTATTTCAACCAGCAAGACGTGGCAGGAGAGATTAGAAGGCGCCTGCAGGGCAGAGCAGGCATTGTCACAGAGCCCTAGGGTCATCCCAGCCATCCCTTTGGGACCCCATGCTGTGACATGTTGTAAGACAGATTTGCTTTAAGAGAGATCCCTTAACATCCTAGAACTGATTACTTTTGTCTTGGCTGTTCTGCTCAGCAAACTTTTCTCAAATCTCTTGTTGCACAAGGAAAGGAAGGGTTAGGATGGCATATAATTGTATAAAACAGGGAATTAAGACCTCTTAAGTTCTACTCTTGGCTCTGCTATGGCCTGACTGGCTTTTAGCAAGCTATTTATCCCTTTTGCCTCATTTCCACCATCTGTAAGATAGGGACAAGAATTACTGTACTTAGCTCAAAGAACTGTTGTGAGAAATAATATATAGTAGGCCAAGGCATGGTTCTTTCTACATGAGTAAAGTTCAACATGCCTTCTCATATAATTTATATATATTTAATACATGTCTATCTAGAGTGGAAAGTACAGTACAAATGTAAAAAGACAAACAAGATTCAGCTCAATATTTATAGAGTGATTTGAATGTGTGAAGGATTACATAAATGCTAAGTATTATTACCAATCCAAGTGCTTTATAAAATATATTCTCCTAATGGAAATATTTCCTGTGATTTATTCTTCACCAGCTGTATGGGTGTTTTCTGGTATTTTTACATCTGGTCTGACTAATATCCCAAAGCGTCCAGCTTTCTTTGAATTTCAATATATCTTGGTCTGCCTTTGGAAGGCAGAATATTGTTTATCATGATGTGTGTCATTGCCTTTAAATGTGTTTGAAAGTAAAGGATATCCCAGCATCTCATGTACTAGCAATACGGAAAAAAATAGAGTACAGCTAGGCATAGTTATGATTTCTAGACTAGCTTTAGAGTGAATCCTGTTTCCAGTTTTTTCAGCATGAGAAACTGTTTCAATCCTGATTTCACTGAGATCAGTGTGATTCTTTCCTGCCATTTCAAGTACACATTGCTTTACAGTTGCAATATATCCTCTGAAAAAGTGGTAACTCCAAAGAGATTCAGGTTGCAACTATGGCTTCATTAAAGAGGCTGAATGTACCTTGGCTCTCTTGCAACTAAAAAAGAAAAATATAGCTCCAAGCTTCATTGCTAATGAGAATGTTGCTGACAGTATTGATTAAATGGAGTATGTATTTGAAACTAAGAGTTTAAAATAGCTCCTTTTGAAAATCTTGAAAAATGTCTGTGGGTACCCTTCTTCCTGCCAGCAAAATAGCACTACAACACAATGTGAAAGACATGGTGATGTTGACTTTGGTTCATGCAAGAGGCAGTATTCAAAGGAAGAAATCATGAAACAAAAAGGATACAGTTATTTTAAGATGGTTCTCATAATGAATATGAAGGAGGAAAAAAAATAAGGGTGCCAGGATATTTTTGTCACTGACATCCAACCCCATGGATCTCAATTTCAAAGTAAAAGGAAATTTCAGGATTTGGTAAAAATATTCTCCTTTTTGTCTGGCCCATTCCTTATCTAATTTCCAGCAGGGATCGCAAAGAAACAGAAACATAGCTTTCTAAAAGTTACCATTAATGGCAGATGTGTGATAGTAGTAGCAGACCTTTATCTGGTTCATTAGATAAAAAATGGTTAGGTTTTCAACTGAAATTAATCAATACTTCTCTACCAAGACAGTAGAGCTGTGCCAGTGTACCTCAGTTGTGGGTCCTGGCAAACATTTAGGATGTAAACGCAATAAGATGTGTGTTGCCTCAAATAAGGGTTTTGTTAAGCAATACCTTGGTTGTAAGTAGCTGGGTTTTGTAAGCACACCATTATCTTAGAAAAGTTAGCTAGATTTTTAATGATTTTTTCTAGTTTTGTTTTGGGAATTAAGGAAAAATTTAGTTGCTATCTGAAATTGTTTCTAGCAACTCTTCAAGGACCTCTACCATAAAGAACTAAAATGGCTCAACTTCTTAGCAAAAGAGAGTCAAGGACACTGCATTATAATTCCTTGCTTGCCTTTTGAGACAGTCACAAGATGCTAGACCTCAGCCAGGTACCTGTCATATTCCTTATCTCAGTTCTTATGATGCATGATTATTTACAGTGTACATGGTGTTTTGCCATTGCTCATTCTGAGATGAGGGAGACCAGCAGTTGGCTTCACTTCCGTTGTTGGTAATCTTTCCATTTTTTTACATATGCAGCTGTGGCTTGTTAACAATTCATCATATGGGCTCAAACGGATGCACTGTATACAAATAATTGAGTAGAAAAAAATTAGGTGATTGTAAATTAAGCTTTTACAAGTGCCAACATGTTGCAGCATAATAAACATTAGTTTCTACTCAAGTAAGATATTCTTTATTTTCAAATGCATTTAAAGGCAATGATGAGTAAGAGATTTCCTCAGCCACTTCCAATACTATGAAAATGTTTTCAGAGTTCCATCCTCAGAACAGATTACAATTCATCCTTAAGCTTTGAGAATGTATCCTCTTGTCAGAGGAAGAAGGGAATGGCTATGGGAAGGTCAGAAAAAGGAACTGGAATAATACAAAGTGGCAAATAGTTGCAGAACAATAACTTTAGGTCTGAGGTGGAATATCTCCTATTCAAATGGCCATTTCTCTAAAAGGCATGAGGGAGAAAAGTTCTGATACAAGAGAACCTGTATATCCATGTAAACTTGCCTCTAAAAAGAATAATGGGATGACTGATAAACTAGGTAGTTGGGGCAGGAAGGTTGGCTATTTTTTGGGGGAGAAAAATAAATAATAATGCTAATTCTAAAACAAAACCCCATGTCTTAACACCCTCATCTTTGAAAAATGTTTGGATCTGGAGATTCATCTGTCTGGTCAACTTTGTGGAATTTGGATCCAGACTTGACCTTTGCATTTTGCATCTCTCTCATAATAATATTAGACTTAAATTAGTACTGCATTTAAGTCTGAGGCTAGTTAACTTAATAGTTGGTAAGCATTTTTAAAACTGGTTATCAATTATGGTAATTGTCATTTGTAGTATTATGTCAGTCATTAAATGCTGGTTATTGGCTAAAGCAGGACAGTTTTATATTTTAAAAAAATCACCAGAAAAATGTTGTTTCAATTGTTATATAATTGTTCAAATTCTGGTCAGAAGATCAGGACTTATAGTTTAATCATTAGGGTACTTTTGTGGAAGATGGGAGAAATGGATTTGGTGATCCTTAAGCAGAAGAGAACCTGGGTGTCTCTGTGTTCTAGCAGCTGAGCTGATGAAAAAAGGAGCCTGCTGCTGGTAGCTTTGTAAATCTAGACCTTTGCAACCTCCGCTTTACTTGCAAGTGCTTGAAATGAACCATTTTATTTTGGGTCACGTTTTATATTGAGAAAAATGAAATATCTGGGGATTTCTTTGGGTGATTAAAGAAAAAATGTTTTCGATCCAGTTCAACGTGAACAAAAACAAAATGAAACAATTATTTATATTACCTTAATAGCAAATTTTGGCCAGTATCAAACATTTTCAAATGTATTTATCAAGAGCTTTTATTAGTTGCTATTTTTTTTCTCCTGTTTAAAAAGCTACTGCAGCTACCCAGTCCAGGAACAGAATCAGCAATGTATGACTCGAGTGATCAGTCACATAATAGAGAACGTGTAATCTGGTGTGTAAACAGAACTAGAGCCTGAACTGTAATCAAATAAAATCCAATAAATATTAAGTAACATTTCTGAACTAACAGTTAATTTTGCAAATGATCTGCAAATGTAATAATGGATAATTCGTATTAGTTGCAACATGCAGTTCAACCGGTTTTCCCCCTGCCTTAGCATTATCCAATGTCTCTCCTCACAGGAGAACATTTTCAACTGACTCAAAAAGGATCTTGACATGTTCTGTTGCTCACAGCATTCTTTGGTATGCTAACATTTCCTCCGTTGCATGCTGCAAGCATGTTCTCTCTCAAAGACGACTGACACGTTGTTTTCTGAATGTCAGTCAGGCATAAGATAGCCCAAGCCCAGAATATGTTAAATGCATTAAAAAAGTTCAAATACTAACCTCAACTGACAAAAGCAAGAAAATTTTGAGGTGAAGTTTTCTTTTTTAGCCTTAATTTCTCCTGCCGTGATGGGATGTTGTAGAAATCTCAAAATGTGTTAGCTTCTAGAGTTTCATAGCACAATGCTAATGGACAGCAAGGGTAGTATGAGAAATAAACTGGAGTTCAACTTCTATTCCTCTTTCACATACACATGCATACTCACTGGGTGCATTTACATGTGCTGTTAGCACAGCAATAAACTCTGGTGCAGAGTTTATTGCTCTCGGGCACCACATTTACACATGCACTGGGGACCACAGCAAGTCGAGCCAGGTCCGAGCATCCCTGGCTGGGAGGGGGCCCAGGAAGTCAGGCTGGGACTGCTCCAACCGACTCATCGTTCTGTGAAGGGGCTGGCTGGGACACAAGGGTGCTCCAGTGTGGGGCTAGCTGGAAGGCAGCCCTTGCATTGAAGTACCTTTGTGCCCCTGTCAGCCGCATCAGCATCTACACATGCACTGCTACACACTAAATAATGATGCTGTAGGATTAACCTATGACGGACTTAATCAGTTTCCTGCTGCTGAATAGGGCTGCACATGTAAATGCTGAGATTTTACTGCAGAGCTAATTAAGCAGCTCCACAGTAAACATCTTGTGTAGATGCACCCCCTAAGCTCCTGATGCAACAGACACTTGGGCAAATGCTTGATTTCACTCTTATGAGTATCCCCCTTTAAATAATTTTCAGTGAGATTACTCTGAATGCTGAATTTGTCTCTGCATAAGGGTTTGAAGAAGCAAGGCCTAACATAATAGCTTATTTACATTCACTACTAGCATCATGTCTAAAGTAGGAAAGCACCAGTAAATCCTTTCTCTGGCAGTTACTGTTATGTTTTTTGTTTTTTTTTTAAACAACATCTATTTGAAGCTGCTCAGAAGTTGGGAGTAAGCCAGGAGGTAGATGAGTTAGTGGCCAAGTATGCTGAAAATAGGCAAAAGGAGCAAAGATAAATGGATTTAATCACATACATGTCACCATCACAGGTGGTAAATGTAATGCACATACATATTATTTTGGGAAACTTGCAAATTTCTAGGCTTTTAGGTTGTAGATGTGGGGATTCTTCTACTCTGCCAAACTTACGATTTTTTTTTTAATTCTGAATAACTTTGATGTACAATTTACATGCATCAAAATACACATGAGTGAGAGAGTTGAGAGAAATGTTACTGAAAGCAAAAATGAATTTCTTAATTGTTAATGCCAATACGGTAGGAAAAAAGAGCTTAGTTTTTAAATGTCTTAGATTTGAAAAAGGGTTACAATTTCTGAATGGGTGGGAGGGAAACAGTTTGGCCAATTTTTAGAATCATGGGGCAGACGTATGTGTGAAAAAATCCTGTCTAAATATCTGGATGACTTTGATCTAGGTGCCGAACATTTCTTGGAGGAATAAGGTATTTCATGCTCCCTCCACTAATGTAACAATGTGCAGGCAAACAAGTGTTTCTAAAGGGAAGCAGAATCCCATAATCCACTCAGAAGCTTGACAGTAACATTTAAAACAACAATTCCTTCCTTTTACAGGTCACCATCAGCAGGATGATGGTTTGCCCAGTGTGTAAATCCCCTTTGTGGTGATTGTCAATTGATTCCAACTATAAAATGTGGCGAGAATAATCATGCTGCTAGTACACATGCTGGTATCCGCATCACTGCTTTCCTGCTCGACCCTGATGCTGACATGTGTCAGAATGGAGGCTACCATTTCCTCTCTGGCTAATAGGACACTGTGTCCTAGGGTGATTTTTCACCTGTAGTGCTAATGGCAGTCCTGTTCATAAAGAGAATTTCTTCTTCAAATCTTCTAAAGGGGTTTCTCCCCCCCCCCCTTTATTATGGGGGGGACTTCACCTCTGGGTTATTGACCACTTACTGATGTCAGAGTGAGAACACTGGTTTCATCATAAGTGGGTTGGGTTGGGTTTTTTTTTTGGTTTTTGCTATTTCTCTCTTTTCATTGTGTTCTCTATGGGTTAAATTCACTTGACTGCTTAAACCCTGTGTGAGGGACACACAATGCTTAGGGCTGACTGAATTTTGATCTTATATGATGATGTGTCACAGGAGACAAGCAACATGGTACCAAACCGGTCAATCAGATGCTGCAGAAGAATCGCCCCAGACAAAAGCATTGTAGAGGCCCCTGTGAAGTGTTCCATAACCCAGGGATGCAAAAATACATCTTGTTTTCTAGCATGAAAACTCCTTTTTGTGGCAAATATCATTTGATTCCAGCTTGTGATCTAACTTGCACTGGGAGGCTAATCCATTGGTTTCAATCAAGTTAAGCCCAGATGCAAATTAGGAAAATTTGAAGAGAAATAGGCCCAAAGATTCAAAGTTGAGTTTTGCTATAATCCTTGCTGTTGTCTGTACCCTTATTGTTCATGACATGTTTTTAGGGAGAAAAGAATAAGATCACAGGAGAGCACTCTGTTTACTTTTAGCCACATTCAGGCAATGAATGAAATTAAATCAATATAGCTTGTAGCAGACCTTGTGATCTGTGTCCTGTTAAAAGGTTGTCAACAGGCATTAACAAAACACCTATGTATTTCTTTTTAAGAGCAGGCAGTGTCAGCAATGTTGTCAGTAAACCTTTGAGGATCCTTGCCTACCTGTAGGCATTTTTCCGCTTTAATCATAGCATAAATATCAGCATTAATATGGCATTTGTGAGGGTGACATTCTGCATATGGGCACTGGGGCACAGGGAATCTGAAGCTTAAAATCAACACAGAATATTGAATATTCTAGTTCATTATTCCAAGCACTGTCACTTGTACCACTGTACTCTAATTAACACATTTACATGACTGGACTATTCACTATGAAGGTGGATACCACAATAAATAAGGGTTATCATATGATACACACTACATGCATAACACATGTAACCTAAATTGCCATCCTATTCTATACTGGCATTCTCATTCATTTAGACAGTCATTTCATTAGGTCTGAGTTTTGATATCATTTGATTCCTCTCCTCATACCTCCCCCATCCCTAAGTATATCATCACCTACATAATTTTGCTCAAATTCTTATGGGAACTGGGAACAAAGCCAAAACTTCTGATGTGATTAAGCATATGTCTCACTCAGGAAACAACAGTGTGCCCATATCTATAGCAAAATGGGGTAGTTCAAACTTCCCACTGTCAAATGCTTGTCATTGTTTATACATCTCAAAGCACTGATGAATACTGCAAAAGTGCAACATATTTCTACACCAGATAGTAAAACTAAGAGAAGCTGAATGACTAGATTGAGGTAGTGGGCTATGACTTGCAGCTTAAAGGAAATTAGTTAACTCTTAAGTCTAACACTTATTTGCTGTCAGTCCTTAAGGTAAACAATTATTATCCTAGTTTTGGATATGGAGGCTGCTAAAACTCACCGAAGGCAAAGAGGCATATTTGAGCAGTACCAAAAATTATAGTAATTAATTTCTATTTTTGTCCTGCTGCTTGGAAGAGCAGAGAGCATGGCACGGAAAAGACAAGACAAACAGATCTCCCTCTCTCTTTTACTCTTTCTCCCAAAGTCCAGGGACAGAGACAGATTTTTACAGTAGCTAAATATAAAAGGAAGTGAGGTACTGTTTGACCTAAACATTTTCCAGAGAGAGAAACTGGTCTAAAAAAAGCAAGTGAGAGAATGTACTACTGTAGCACAGTTTTGAAGCTCTGTTGGATGGGATGGACCACTAGTCTAAAGATGAGTTTTGAGATACTTACTGTTCCTGAAACACCAACTTGGTTCAGACTTTCATCTTGAAGGCAAATATACCAAGTCTATTGCTTGGATTATTCAGACCAGGGTTTGAAACCAAAGCTTTGTTGGGTTTGAGTCGACGTTGTGTGATGTATTTGGTAACAGTGGGTGCATCTACACAAGATGCTTAATGCGCAGTAGCCTAGTAACACAGCACACTAGCGTGCTGGGCAAAACCCATGCTAATACGCTACTGCACAGTAATCATCACAGAAAAAAATGTGCACCAGTTCTGTGCAGTAACCATCATTACCATGCATTTAGTTAGTACTTCATTAAGCAAGTACTAGATTAAATGTGTAGTAACTACTGTGTATTAATAAACATATAGGCGTGCCAGGTAGGTACCATTTTTACGTTGTTTCCTTTCCCCATACTGTTCTGCGCAGACCAATTGAAAATGGAAATACTGATCCATCTGTACCATAGCAGCAAACATGTTCAGTGTGTAGGACGGACAGCACTTCTTTGTTCTTATTCAATATGTTATCTTTCAAAACTTGCTATGAAGTTAGAAGGGCCCAAGAAGAAATGTAATAATTCTTTGACATCCCTATAGCATCTGAGTGGTTTACAAACATTAATTTTATTTTTACAGTACTCCTCATCTCAGAGGAATGATATCTCCATCTAAAAGATGGGAAACTGAGGCACAGAGATATTTAGGTCAAAAGTATACACTAACTTGGATACCCAATTTGAAATGCTTATGGGTTGAATTGCTAGGTGCTCTGCAAAATGTAAAACCCCGCTCTCTGATGGTCAGCTTTTATTTCAGGTATGAGTGAAAAATTTTCAGAACAGAATCAAAAGTCTTTATCACTGGTTTGACTGTTGATTTGCCAACATTAAACTGATTACCCAGGAACCTCTGGCAATGGGAGGCAGCTAGCTTTCAGTCAGCAACAAAACCTACTTGTGTGCCAGGAAGACCTACCTCAGGCCTTTGATCTAGGGCTTGGGGGTGGAGTAAGTTTTTCATACAGGCTCATGAAGGTCTGCTTCCCCATGGAGATCTGGAATTACTGCTCATCATAGCATGTCTGCAACATAATATAATCCCGTGAATCTATGATAGTTTTACTGCAGAAATGTTACTGTAGACACAAGGTTAGGTGCAATGGCAGCTTGCATAAAGGTGGCCGTTACTGCTATGTATGCTTCGGAATACATATTGCAGTATCCTTTGCTGCTTCTCAGCATCTCTGTACATCTGCCCTTGTGCCACAATCCTGGAAAGCTGTTCCCCTCAAGCCATGGTTATTTTTTACCATTACAAACACACTTCACTGTTGCTGGGTAGCTGCAATGACTTCTGCCCTTAGGGCCCTTGAGGAAAGACAAAAGCTGTCCACAGATTCATTTTTAGCAGGGCTCTGCCCGGGATGCTGCCAGGTTAACTGGCATACATCCCCCTAGTGTCTAGGATGCACCTGGCTGCCTATTCCAACTCCCTAATCTGACTTACTTCTCTCATGCCTGCCACATCCTGGTGCTATAATTGAGATATTGATTCAGAAGGCTGCCTTTAGGTACCCAAAGCCTAGGCTGCAGGTGCTTTGCTTCTCCCTACACAGGTCTAATAGGGCAGTGCTGGGATGTATCCCTCTCTTTCCCTTGTCCCTTCTCTATCTGTGGGCAGGGCTTGTCCCTTGCTGGGCTCTAGCCCAGCCCTTAATTTAATCAGAGCCCTGAGCCATCTGGACTCTGACCCTCTCCCAGGCCTTCTGCCCAAAGAGGGACTTTCACCTGCCTCCCTCTCTAAAACCAGCAATAGTAGTGGAAAAGCAGAGTGAGAAAAAACAAGGAAAATTTCAGGGTACTGGGTACTCTGTTCTGCAACCTCCATATCTCTTCTCACAGCCATATGCACATGGCCACCAGGCAGCCTGGAGAGCAGCTCCCATAGGTAAGTGGGGTGGGGTGGGTGCGTGAGGCCCACATAGTGAGGGAGGGAGTTGGGCAAGGCTGGGGCTGGGGCTGGGGCTGCTGCCCAGCCAGGCGGTGTGCAGGGCCTGCAGTCTGCCTCAGAGCTTTGGCTACCAAGGAGAGGGGTGGGGCCAGCCTGTTCTTTGGAGCAGACAGCCCAGCCCAGGGCTGCAAAGCATCTGGGATGTTGGGGGACTCTGGTTTAACTTAAACCAGGAAGATGTCTGGGACAGACATTGTATAAACTGGTTTGACCCAAATTGGTTAAGTCTGATACTACATTCAACCAGGTTTATCTCAAACCAGTTTCAGCCATTTTGAAACTGGTTTATGTGCACTAAAAGTGTGTTCTGTTACAGGTTTAAACCATTTTCTGATCACTTAAACCAGTTTGTGTAATGTCTGTCTCTAGCCTTAGAGTTCTTTGAGGGTGTCAATAAGCAAGTGGATCAGGGCAATCCAGTTGACATAATATATTTGGACTTCCAAAAGCCTTTGACATGATCTCTCATTAGAAGCTCTTAATTACTTGGGTAATAGCAGGGCTACAGAGAATGTCCACTCAAGGATTAGAAATTGGCTTCATGATAGAACAGAAATAAATGGTCAATTTACAGGACAGAAAAAAGTAAACAGCAGGGTTCCCCAGGGGTCTGGGTTGGGTCCAGTGCTGCTGAATGTATTCATAACTGATGTGGAAAAGGGGATGAGTAGTAAGGTGGCCAAACTTGCCAATGATGCATAATTATTCAAAGTTGCAAAGACCAAGGCAAACTGTGAGGAACTACAGAAGGATCTGGCATGATTGAGTGAATGGGAAACTAAAAGCAGATAAATGTAGATAAATATAAAGTGATGCGCATGGGTAAAAATAACCCAAACTGTATCTATACTATGATGAGCTCTACATTAGCTGTTACCACACTAGAGTGTCCTAGGGGTCATTGTGGACAGTTCACCAAAAACATCAGCTCAGCACTCAGCAGCTATCAAAAAGGCAGTCAAAATGTTATGCATTATTGAGAAAGGAATTGTAAACAAAACGGAAAGTATCAGTATGCCCATGAATCCATGGTGAGTCTATACCTTGATTACTGTGCCCAGTTCTGGTTTCAATACCTTGAAAAGGATATAGAAGAACAAGAGAAGATGTAGAAAAGAGCAACAAGGATAAGTAGTGATATACACTCTTGAGGGGGGACAGGATAAGGGTTTACAAAATACTAAATGACAAAGAGAAAGTAAATGGGGATTTATTATTTACTTTCTCACAATACAGGAACTAGGGGTCATAAAATGAAGTTAGTAGGTTGTAAGTTTAAAACTAACAAAAGGAAGCTTTGTTTTCAGACAACATGCTATTAAAATGTGTAACTCATTGCCACCAGATGTTATGGAAGCTGATAGTTTAACTATATTAAAAAAGGGTTGGACAAATTCTTGGAGGAAAGGGGCATCAGTAGTTACTTAGTATGGAAGTTAGGGGTACAGCCTTGGAATCAATTTCCTAGACCCTAAATGGTGGAGGCAGCAAGTGGGGGAATAACAGTGGAAAATCCCTACTCCTCCTGTTCACTGTCCCTTTCAGCATCCACTCTTCCCCACTGAGTGACACAAGATACTGGGCAAAATGACAATTCTTATGCTCTATTCTTGCTTCACCTCACTCCTAACTATTCTTTGTTTATCTGGACTCCCCAATCCCTGACCTTCAGCCTGACCTGGTCTATGAACATGGATATCATTTTGGATTACAAATATGATGCTGACTACCTGGTTTTGACATATTTGGTACAGCCTTGGTAGCTATCTGGATTCCCCATAGGTGCCAGGTACTTAGATAACCCCACACTGCATAAGATCTTGTCCTTAAAATTGACTCCTTCCTCTACATGGCTGTAGCTGCTGGAAGAGCAGTATACTTGCATTCATTCTAGACCTCTCACCCTGCATCTATTCTGGCATCTCCTCCCCACTAAATCAGCTCCTGGGACTAGTGTCCCCTTTACCACTTCTACTTACTTTCCTGGCACTTGAGAAGGTAAGGGTTATTGGAGTCAATGTTCCTGCCTGGTCTCAAGTATCCATTTGTGAGACACCTTGGTGCGTGCACCAGAGGTTGGCCGCAACATGGGTATCGGTGCTCTCTGAATGAGGCCACGGTCACCCTGGGACAAGCCCTGAGACTCACCTGCCATGACTTCGATGATATCTTCAGTGGTAGGGTCCCCCTCAGTGGACTCGGATTGGCTGCGACCCTCAGCGGGTCTCTGTGGGGCTCTGCCTCCCCTACACCCCATCCATGTGCCAGCCTCTAAGATGTCTCTCGATGTTCCCCAGGCTCACCGTCCAACCTTGCCTCTTTCTTGCTGGGTTGCTCGAGGCCACCTGATGGACTTTTGGCTAGGACTAACTTTTGGTTGTCATCTAGCCACTGCTCCTTCCTTTTAGAGTGCTGCCTCTGCCCCTTCCCTTATTTCAGAGTCTTTCAGGGCCCTTGTCTCAGATCCTCTTGGGGCCAGTCCTTGTCAAAGGGGTACCAAGGAAAACCCCTTTGTAAAAGAACAAAAGCAGAGAAGAAAAATAAAAAAAAAGAAAAAAAGAAAAAGATTTCACCAGTGATCTGGGGCTGGGTCTGGTCTGCCCCTTTCTGGCTCATGTCCCCTTTCTTTTTTTCCTTATGGTCTTCATCGTCCCTTGACATGGTTTGAGGTTCTTGTCCCTGCTGGAGGCTTTCCTTGATACTCTAGCTATGTGTTCCTTGCTGCACAGCAGCACTGTACACGCCTGGCGTGGGAAGTGCCCTCAGCATGCATTCCTTGTGGTGCTCTCCCAGTGTCTCCCTCAGTGCCAGCTTTTATCCTCACTAGGCAGCATCTGGTGATGACATCAATGGCCTGTGCCAGTTCAAGCCAGAAGTAGGTGTGGCTTACGGAAGCAGGCGGTGGCTGTTTGGAGCTGGTGTGGTGTGTCCACTCCTTCATCTCCTGCAATGGGCAAACTTGCCCTGGTCTCAGGCTTTTTATACCTGGGTGGGCTGTCCCATTCCCCATCCCACTACCGGGGGGGCTGACCCCCCTTCTCGCAGTGACTATCTTCCTGGGACAGTCAAGTACAGGCAACCCCCACTTAACACTGTTTTGCTTAGCGCTATTTCGCTATAATGCTCATTTTACACTGATACCTGATTCCACTTAGCACTCAGCGGGTTTCGTTGTAATGCTCACAGTTGCCATCTTGGTTCATCAAAAACTTTGAGTTTTGCTTAATGCTATTTCTGCTTAATGCTTGGTTTTTCAGGAACCAATTAAGAGTGCTAAGAGGGAGTTGCCTGTATTTAAGTCCCTGCTGTAAGAGCTGATGGGGGTCAGTCTGATTGGATCATGCTAAATCAGGGGTTTACTAGAGCAGAAGCCAAGGTCAAAGCTGGGTGTCAATCCTAATCCAGGTTAGAAAGCTGAAGGTCAAATTAACTCATGGTTTAGGGCAGGTAGTTGATTAAGAATGGGAGGTCCAAGACAGGAACAGGAGGTTTCAAGCCAGAGACCCAGAACACAGGTTTTGACATTGCAAGCAGGCCTAGTCTATTGCCCAGACATCCCACTGCTATTTGGTCTGAGCTTATGTAGGCCACTGTGGGCATTGACATCCTTTCTCTTCTGAGGGAGGACTCTTATACCCTGATTACTTCTAGATAGGGCCTGGAACCCTATCCACCATAGCAGGGCCTCCGCTCCTTAAACCTGCCCCAACAAGACTGTTTACTCTGTCAACTTGTCCCTGTTCCAAGCCTGTATCTTTCCCCCAGTTCCTCATTTCAGTCACGTTCTCTTCTCTTGGCCAGGCTCAGCTTCCACATCCCAGTCCATAACTGCTTCTCTTACAAACTCCCTATGTCAAAGTCCTTGTCTAACTTTTAGCAACCCCTGTCCTCCATGCTTCTTTTCCTTTTTTCCCCAAGACCCTTGCCCATCTAGACTCCATTACCTCCTCCTGCTATATATCTGATCTGTCTCTTGCTTTTAGCTGCCCCTCCTAACCCTCAATGTTCCTTGTCCTCATTGGCTCTTAGTCCCAATCTCCCTTGGTAGGTATTCGCCTAATCTCAGTAGTGCCCTTTTGTCTTCTGACCCTGATCTCTTTTTGAGAACAGTCCCAGACCTTGGCTCTTTATCAGATGTCTCCCTTCTGCATCCCACTTCCTTCTTTCCATACCACTTACCCCTAGTCATCCCCTCAGCTTCTCAGCTCATCTCAGTTTCCCCTCCAATGTATTTATTTGCTTCCCATTTTCTTACTGTGCTAACTCCCAGTTTCCTTGTCCAGCTAATTCTAGTCTCCTCTATTCCACCTCCAATATTCTGCCCCTTAATCCTTGCCAGTCTCTAGTTCAAACCTCTGCCTGCTGTGTCCACTAGCTTCCATCTCTAAATCTATTTTTCTCACCCTACAGATCTGGTTCTTGTCTCCTTTATCTTTTAAAGTGGCTTTCTCATCTTCTATGCCTGGGCCCAGCAGAGGGGGCACTGAGAGCATGGGAGAGAAACTCCATCTCTCAATCAGTGATGGGAGTTGGCCTGGCCTGGCCTGAAACTGCAATCATGCTCAGCACCCTGAACAAACCATGTCCAATGTGGGGAGAATCTTGGGGGAGTATTCCTAGGCTGTGATAATGTTCTGCTGTCACAGAAGTTGTGAATTTTAATAAACTTTGTGATATCTTGCAAATCTGGCTGTAAAATGCATCTAATTTGGTAGATTCTATTTCATATAAAAATGCATGCCATGTCATGCCCTGACACTGAAGCAAAAAAGTGGGTTTCTCACTCAGTAGGTTTGTAGTTTAACTGTTGTAAGCTTGCAGCAAACACACATCTATAGTAATATAGCTCAGCTAGTGAGATTTGTAGTGGAGCAAGGAAGCAGGAAAGTGCTGCTGAAGTGAAAACAAAGTACAAAAAGGCTACAGCAAAAGTGGGATGTTTCATGAAAATAGAAGTTTGTAGCATTTCTATGGATTTTAGGTGAAAAGCGCGCTGCAGCAAACATCTTTTTGGCATAAATGGAACCCACAAACTGTTGAATCTGTAGAGGAAAGCTAAGTCAAGTTTGAAAACTGGTAAGGCAGCTATTTTCTGTTGAGACAAAAGAGCAAATGGGTAACAGAAGTATGCAGATGTAAAGAGGTTTTATGTAGTGCTAATGTTCTTAGACAACATTACTGTGAAAATCTATTAGGAAAACTGTTTGAAAAAAACCTGGCATCATACCTTGTTCAGATCAACGGAGGGAAAAATATATACCTGCCTACCAAAGCTTGTGGAAGTCATACAAGTGTCCTGAAAGGACTGTTGAAAGATTGTTTTAGGCTTAATCTTGCTAGAGATGAGATGACAGATGCTGAAGGCAACTATTCTCAATATTGTGTAAGTGCTATGTTATTCTTTTACCTACGTTCAACAACTAAGGGAAGAGAGTCTGGAACTTAAATCTCTAGGCCACACTTAGAAATTTGAACATCAAAATCAGTGAGTTACACAGTGGTAGGAACAAAGTTCTTTTACAAAATGACTTCTTTTGTTAATGGTACTGCTACATATATGCCAAAAAATGGAAACAAAACTCTGAAAGGGCTATTCCTGAATGCAGTGAATGGTACTTGCCCAGCGCATCTGTTTAACTTTGAGAAAAATGTCTGTAATTGTTAATGAACTCATTATTGCAATAAAATTGGCCTTTACTACATACTTTGTCTGCAAGGTCAGGACAGTTTCATCAATGCCCCTAGGCAAGGTGAGTGCCATGAATATAAATGCAATATCGCATTCAGAGATAATCAGAAGGTGGAACAGCTGGTTTTAAGCTGTCCATCTCTATGCCAGCCACTTCAAGTATTATGTGGAATTGTTCTTGAAGATAAGTGTGAACAAAGTTACAGTTCAGCAGCTGAATATATGGCTTCCTTGTTGATCATCAAGTATACACACACATTTCTACAGTTAACATCACTCTTGGAGCAAATACTTTAAAAAAAAAAAACTCGTACTGCTTATTAAAACCTAGATAATGATTTGGTCACCCCACCAGCTGGGCAAACTCTTAAAGTCAAATAATTGAACACATTAGCAAAAATGCCCTTTCTGAAAAGAATAGGATAATAAAAAACCTACATGCATGGAGCTTTGTATTTTGATTAACTTGTTGCATTTTTTTCAGAGTGTACCAAATTTTAGATCCCAAATATCTTCACTTTAACTTGATAAGTATTTATGATGCATTTTTGATGTTTGAAGACAATGCTTTAGCCAAAGCTGAATTCAGTAGCTTTTAAACAGTCCTGTTTCTGATATCAAGTACTTAAATACTGTTCAACTTCCATGGACTTTAAATGTAATTTTCAAACATTGGTTGCTACTACCTTGAAAAATCTAATAGTGCCTATTAACACTTCAGACAGTATTCTTTTTATAAAGATACCTTATGGGGAATCAAGTACAACAACATTACTACGCACATCATTTCACAACCAAGGAAAACTACAAGTACAAACCATCATTTTTCAGTAATCAGTGGGTTTAGTATTTTAGTATTGGGGGTAGTAAAAAGAGATGCTTTATTATTTTGAAGCTTCTATGCATGTTGTATAGCAGAAAATACACAAAATGGAAAATGGTTTCCCTTGGTGCACATACCTCTGTGCCATGAAATTTACTAAAATTACTTGGCCTAAATTATAGCTTTAAACATAAGTTTCAGAAGTCTCTATTGAACAGAGGTGATTTGCTGTTTGTTCAAGGCTCATAATTTTGCCAAATTTGGGTATGATTTTTCTCCAAAGGGATACAGAAAGGTCATCTTTGTCACCAAGGCCAGCCTACACCCTCCACCCTTCACATTTCAAGTGGGTGCTTTGAAACCTTGAAATGTTAGCACTTTTTGATGAAACACTAACATGTGAAACAATGCAGTTTCACTAGCTCTGTTTTCAGAAATACCTGAGCTGTTCTTGTATAGAAAATTTCAATAAAATTGGTGAAAGTTTGGTAAAGCTATAAGCAAGTGAAATTGGGTTCTTAGAGTAGATTCATAGATTCATAGATGCTAGGGTCAGAAGGGACCTCAATAGATCATCGATTCCGACCCCTTGCATAGGCAGGAAAGAGCTCTGGGTCTAGATGTCTCCAGTTAGATGCTTATCTAACCTCCTCCTGAAGACCCCCAGGGTAGGGGAGAGCACCACCTCCCTTGGGAGCCCATTCCAGACCTTGGCCACTCTAACTGTGAAGAAGTTCTTCCTAATGTCTAGTCTAAATCTGCTCTCTG
>NW_005842151.1:1937687-1980119 GCF_000455745.1 Alligator sinensis | reverse complement strand
GGGCCTGCCGACCTAAAGTCATCCAGTTCCTCCAAGTGACTCTGCACCATCTCAGGGTCTACACATGGCAGTCTGGTGCGTTGCTGCTGCCTCTCTACAATCCCAGTGAGAGCCTTGTCCTGCCCCTCACTTAGGAACACTGAGGCAAAGAACTCGTTGAGGAGTTCAGCCTTGTCCCACCTATCTGTCACCAATTGCTTCTGCCCATTTAGTAGGGTCCTATTCCACCCTGGGCATTCCTTTTACTCCCTATATATCTAAAAAACAATTTTTTGTTATCCTTAGGTGACAGCACAACCTTAACAATAAGTTTGTGCTATTATTATGATATTATACTTATCAGAGGATATACTGTAATAGTTTTTTTTTTAAATGGCATTAATATGACATGATAGTGAAGCTTTAATTTTTTTTATCTCAGGAGCAATATATGCATTATTTACTGAATGAATTGTTGGACATTAATGGATTGTCTTTTGGAATAGTACAGGAACTGAGTGTATTAAAATACATAGCTTGTTATTGAGTCAACCCTATGGGTTATTTTACTTTACATATCCTCCTTTACAAGAGTTCTACAAAAGAGGTTTTTTTCCTTTGTAATAGAATAATTGTGTATGTCAGAATCTGAAGCTCTAATTTCAAGCTGAGTCATTCCTCCTCTGGGGGTCTTTACTCTCTCTAGCTGCACTTACCCACTCAGAAGTTTTGTAAAACCATGTCTTATTTTTAAAAGGATAAGTCTTTTCCACTCTTTTTGGGAACTAATCTTGTTCCGACCAATGGCAATGTCAATGGCAAAACTATCTTTGACTTAACTGAAAATAAGGATTGGGCTCTTTCTGTTTAAAGGGCCCAACTGAAAGGGTTGAATTCACTTTATTGGGATTTAAGGCCACTGATCAACTTGCAAAATTGGACGCAAAGCAGTAGAGGAAATGCATAAAATCAGTTTTATAGGCTAAGTTAAATATATGACACATTCCTATTTCTATAATAAAATGGTATGTTTCAATTGATGAAGACCTCTCCCTGAGAAAGCAGGGTGAGAAGCTCTTGAAAATGGTGGTGGTTCTTCTCTCTTTTTCTCATTTAAAAAAACCAAACATTTCTTGGAATTATTCTATTGAATCATAGAAAGCATTTGTAGTCTTATTGGAACCTTTGCACTGTACCACAATATTACTTTTAAATTATGATGATGGATGAGGATGGATGGATGGATGATGGATGAGGATTTAGAAGATGGGAAGCTTTTATGGCAGTTATATGTTTAGATAGTAAGAATGACTGTCTTACATATTTCCCCTTCATTAACATCTTGTTACCCACTTTAATGCCTGTACTATATAGCATATGTTGCACTGCTGCATTAAACATAAGTTTAGAACATGTTTAGAAGGTGTAATAATTCATAACCATTATAATAAATAAGGCAAAACTATAGTTGCTATCAGCTATCTGCAAACAGGTAGTACAGCACATTCAGCTCTAGAAAGAACAGACCTTACCATTTCATTGTTCATTAGAACTAAAGTTTCTTTGCCACTAGAGGGTGAGAAAACTACAAACCAATAAAGAACAGGTACCAACTACTATATAATTCCCACAGACAGCACAGTCCCAAGCTATCATACCTAAGTACACAAGAGTCAGAAGTGCACACATTATCCTTGTTTATAATTATGGTGGGGGAGGGGGAATGGGAGAGAGACCCTGACACAAGCTACTATCAAGTATTGAGAAAATCTTCAATTTGCATTGGTCTCAAATGTTAGAAGTATACAGCTCTTAGGGAACCAGGAAACTAATTATGTGATATGGTACTGCAGGTGAATAAACTTTGTGTACTAGAATGTAGACAGTTACTTGGTTTCCTTTTCAGATGTCAAATCTGAGATCCTGGAGTCCGCTGGGAAGTACAGTAAAAAAGAAATGCTGCCATGAACTAAAGATCTGAGTCAATGTCCTGCACTCAAGAAGAATCAATTCTCTCAAAATCATAGAATCATCTGGGCAACAGCGGTCCCCTTTCACAATTCAGAACCAGTCCAGCTATTACGGTTGTGTGAAGCTTCGGTCCCTGATTCGATTCAGATTTGGAGATTCATTCACCGAATCGAATCGGAGGACCCTTTAATCTCTGAATCAAATCAGAACCCTCTGAATTGATTCAGACATAGACACAGCTTTAAATGTTTTTTCTACATACCTCCTAGGTAGCAGGGGCTCGGGAGTGGTGAGATGTTGGGACGCATGGTGTGTCCCGCAGAAATGCAGGGGGGCTCTCCAGGGTGCTTGGCAGCAGACCCAGAAGTGGATCAAAATCACTTCCAGTCCACTTTTGGGTCCATCGGGGAGTGTGCTGGGGGGCTCCCCCTGCACCACCCAAGCTCAGTGACTGGTATCTCCTGGGTCTGGGAGGGGGCACCCGGGGTCCCCCTGCAGCTGATTGCCAAGCCAGGGAGACACAGGCGGGCCCCCAACGTACTCCCTGGCAGACCTAGAAGTGGACTGGAAGTACTTCCGGTCCATTTCCAGGTTTGCCGCTGAGCACGTGGAGGCCCCCCCCACACTCCTGTGGGACGATCCATCCACCCCAGCATCGCAGCATTAACGAGCTGCGCCTGCTACCTCAAGGTATGTAGAAAAAACTTTTAAAGCTGTGTTTATGTCTGAATTGCTGATTCTCCGAATCGGCATCAAATCTTCAGATTCAGCTGAATTGAATTGGGGACAGTGATCTGAATCAACGAATCGAATCACTGTCCCTGGTTCAGGCCGAATCCAAATCCAAACTAAATAGGGCCTGCTTCATACACCCCTACCAGCTCTCTCTCTTGTTGCTGTTGATCTTGCATAACCCGCCTTGGCAGAGTGTTCCATTGTGTAACTGTTCTTGTAGTTAAAAGATTTTTTCATTGAACCTAAATCTCTGTACTGCTGATAGATCATCTCTCCTGGACAAATGGGGAAGGCCCTTCTTTTTAAAGTCTCATTATGTATTTGCAGAAGTTTAGATGTCTCAGATCTTTTTCTAGAAACAAACATGCTCAGCTCCCTTAACTATTTCTCATTTTTCAATGCTTTGTTATCATTTCAGTGTTGCATATTTGAAGTGTTAGTGTTTTCAGATCCTGAAGTTATAGCAGAAACTTATGTTCTTATTAATATGGCTTTATCGTTATGACATCCAGCTTGTCTTCAGTTTCTTGACTAAACATTTTAAAAATAAGCTGTGTTTGATGTCCTAAACAGGCTTTTTGGAAGGCCTTTTTCTCAAAAGGCTTCCATAAACCAAAGATAATATGCTATTCACATTTTCAATTGATAAAAGCTACACTTAAAACAGATTGTACAAATCAATGGGCTGTTTTTTCCAGGAACTATGTTTCCTGCTTTAAAACAAAATTCAAGTCCCAAAAGGCATTGTAACATCAAGTAACTTCATCCTTTGTTTGTTCTTCCAAAACCCCCTGAAGAATTCCATCCTTAAATATGGTTTTGACAGTGTGTGCGCCTATTTTTCTGTTGACACTTCAGCTTTCTGAGGGCTCAAATTAAATTTCCCATTTTAGGAAGACAGACTTTGATATTGAAGTCCTACAATAGTGCATGTGGAGATTCAGAAGAAGCAAAAATAGCAGAGGCAGAGGGTTCACTTTTCACAGTGATAAAAGTAGAAGGAAAATAGAAGGGGAAAATGTTTTCCTCATATCTGCCACTCCAGTCCATTGCCTGAAAGAGCCTGGTAATTTACTTGTTGCCTATTAAAGTAATTCTTGCCATGCTTGTGTATTAGAAAGTGTTTCTCATGATGTGTAAATGACTGAGTGCAATAGGGGACCTTGCCCTGTTGTTGCAAGTGTGATAAATTGAGGACTGCAAACTCTTGAGTGGCTGAAAGAGGCAGGCTATGGGCTATATAAGCCCTGCACCAGAGGCAGAGAGGGCAGTCTGACTTGTAGGAGCTCACTGCTGGGTGCAGAGAAGTAATGTGGGGAACTGAGCCTGGCTGTGCCAACTGAAGGAGCTTTCCTGGGCCGAGTGGAGAAGTAATAGGTGAGACTAGGAACGGTGAGTAGATCTACAATGGACCAAGCTGAAAAAAGCCAGAAGAACTGAGTAGAAGCCTGGGGAGAGAGGAAAGAAAGCACTGTGGGTTTTGCTTTCAGTTGCTGTTTAGGCTGAGGCATGGAAATGGCTGAAGGGGACGAAAAGAGGCCACTGCAGATGCCCTGTGGAGGGGCTTAAATTATTTCTGAATTGATGGGTTGCCAGAGACCCTGTGAACCATGACTAGGCTGTCACATCCTGAGAGATGGTACAGGGCAGGACACCCAGGATCACCATTCTGGTTCTCTGGAGGCAACCTCCCACAGTTAATAATAACAAAGATGTAGCAGGCAAGGACCGGGTGGTACCCAGAGTGGAAGAGGTGGGATTAGAGGGGCCCTCCCACTGCACTTTCCGCTGCAAGTGATAGATCTGGGCACACTGACAGAAGTAGCGTGTTCACTTTGTCCATTTAAGCAATTACCCCTTCCCACGCTCTAAGATAATAGTTAAAATTTGTTTTTTCACTGACAAAGTGACCTTTAGGGAAATGCATTAGTGGTTGGCTTGGAAAACTGAATATTGATTTCATACTTTATTTTTCCTGTAAATGTTCTAGGCCTTGAGTTAGGCATCTGCTTTAATTCAAAGCATGAATAGTCAATTCCATTCAAGTAAATGAGACTTAAGTATAGACTTGCCTAAACAGGATGATTAAACACATTCAGTTTTTGGTAGTCTTAGTGTGGTGATCCAGGAAAGAAGTATGCCTTGCACTCAAATCTTGTCTGTCTAAATCTAACCCAACCCTGCATTTAGTCCACTAAAAGATATCACCCACAAAACTCTTTGCCTCTTATTCACTTTTTGTTAGTTTCCACAACCATTTGCTCATATTCCAAGCACAGTATTTGTAGAGCTATAGTGAAACAAAATCTGTATAATTATTTTTTCATTTTTAAGATAGTTTAAATCATCTTGTCTTAGGGCAGTGAATACACACTCTCCTTTACTTGTCAAGGAACTCGACTGAATTGAAACTAAAACGAAAACAAAATATGACACTAGCCTTTGTTTGTATTAAGCATCTGGCCTCTTTCTGTGGGTTAATTTCTTTTAGGGTGCTAAATACTGTAGGGGTAATAGAACAGTATGCAGCAATGTATATCTTTTTCACCAAATGATCAAGCTCTTTTTTAAACATTGATTTTTTTTTAAATGGATAAATAATATACAGATGTAATTATCACTGAAATATTATTTTACTACTTGGAATTTCAGTTTGAACAATACTATTCTAAAAAAAGTAGAGCATGTTTTCTAAGCTAATTACAGCACTGAGACAAACAGCATTTGAATCAAAGGGCACCAAGAATCTTCCCTTCCCACGCATTTAATTTCTCTTTTTTCTTTTTCTTTTTTTGCCATGTGGGAGACCCAGGTTTGATTCCCCAGGTCTGATGCACACATAACTACAGCCATTGAGGCACTGCATGTCCAGACACAGTCTGGCCTTTGTTCTCTGTCTCCAATCATCTAAAGGGGGGATAGAAGCTCTGGGCAGCCTCCACTCTTCCAAACTCCTACCTAAGTGTATGTATCCAATGCATATACCATGATCCACAAAGATCAATATTTGCCTCATGGGTGACTGGTGCCACCTCAGCCAGTGGGGGCACATGCCCCCGCAGTGACCAGTCAGTGACTGGGGATGGTCCCCCCCCATGGCAAAACTTACTGACCAGTGAGCGGCTGTGGCACTTCCACCTGCCCCTCTCCACTCATTGCCAAAGTGGGGAGTGCGGCTGGTCAGGGGGTGCACTGGTGTTCTTGGGGGGTGCACGTGTGCTCCCTATGCATTGCCACTGGCTTGCCTACTACTACTTTCCACCCTTTGGAGTGACTGAGTAACAGGGATTGCTCTGGGTGCGGCTGATTTAGTTAAATGAGGGTGGAGCTAGGCTAGGCAGTCTTATGAAAAGGCAGTCCCTAGCAAACCATGGGAGCAGTGAACAGAGAGCAGCAAATGGAGAGGGAGTTTGCCTAGGGAGTTAGCCCAATAAGAGAACCAGGGTGCATGTGTGTGTGCACACGTGTGTGTGTGTGTGTGCGTGCATGTAATCATATGCAAGGGCCGTGGTGTGGCCTGCAGGTTCTTGTGGTGCATCTCTTCCCTCTGCCCTCTCTTTCTTTTTCTTTAATCCTTGCAGCATAGGAGTTCTCCAGTGAGCAAATGAGGGACAAATGGAGACCAGGTCAGCGGTCATGACATGCATGGGATGTTCCATGTTTGTGTTCCTCCAAGAGGGTCAGGAGCACTTCATTTGCATCAAGTGTAAGCTGGAGTCTGCTTTGGAGGAAAAGATTCAAAGATTGGATGTGAGGGTTTCAGTTTGCTCAACAATGAGCAAATATTCTGGAAGGATGCTGCTATCAAGAGATGGGATCCAACTGATGAGCATCTTTGGGTGTCACCTGACCAACTTACTAAGGCAGGCTTTATACTAGGTTCCATGGGGGATGGTGATCAAAACTCTCTAGCAACAGAGCACATAGTCCAGAGAGGAAAGGACCTGCAGAAGCAACTTAACTCTGGGAGAACTACAGGACTGCAATAAGTGGCACACAGGGGAATCGAGTAGGTCAAAATGCAAAATGCATCAGATGCATGCAGACAAATTGGCTGACCTGCTTGACACTAATATAGCCTTTAACACTAAGAGAACTTTAATCTAAGATAGCTGGGGAATGGGCGGACAGCCATCGGATCAAGCCCAGGAAGTGACAAACACATAATCATCAGGTCAGGAAATACAATCAAACTTACTCTGACCCTAGCCCAAGGACAGGACTCTCTTAAGCACACAAATAAGCCTAGGGCTTCTGACAGCAAGCGTATCTGCCTGTACACAAATGCCAGAAGCATGGGAAACAAATGGGAGGAACTGACCCTTCTGCTAAGCAATAATAAACATGATTGTGGCAACGTGATTGTGGCAGAGCACCTTTGGTGTCTGCAACTTTAAGGCTGAGAGCAGGCAGCCATCAGGTGCAGGCCAGCCCTGATGAGGTGGCCATTTTAGATCCAGGCTCTCAAGGCTGAGGCAGCAGTCTGTGGCAAGCAGCTGAAGGAAAACACCCAGCTGAGCTGCTGCTTACAACACCTTGGAGGTAAGGGATGAACTGTGGGGATGGCACAAGTTTCCTAGGGGCTTAGTGAAGTCCCAAGCCCCAGAGAGAAGGCTTTGGGCCTAAAGCAAACAAGGCCCATCCTGGGAAAGGGCTTATAGTTGTGGGCCTACACAGGGGCTAGGCAAGCCCCTGATTTAGAACAGGCAGGGGTGAGGCCTGGGGCTCGGGTGAGCCCGGTTGAGACTAGAGATATGTTATTAAGATCTCTGGGACTCTGCAAGCCTAGTGTGAGATGGCTGTATGATGAGGCCCAGAAGGGGACCCCTGCTACCTAAGGAGGTCAGCTGCTGTGGTGCTGGGACCAGAGCACCCTGACTGGTTAATGCAAGAGGGCCAGGGCTGGAAGGCTAAAGGGCAATGAAGCCCACTGTGAGGGGCAGGCCTGGGCCATGCTGAGCTATCTGGCACCCCGACTGGCCTGGAAGTGTGGCCAGAGCCTAAGGAGGCTGAAGGTCTCCTCACTGCAGGGGACATCACTATCTAGGGGAAGAAAGGCTCGGCAAGACAGCAGGCTGAAATGAAGGAGGCTGAAACTTAGCCTCTGGATAGAAGGCATCCAAGGAGGGGTCTGGAGAATAGGGCCAGTGAGAGGCAGCTAGCAGCAGCCCAGGAACAACAAGTAGCCTAGTAGGGATAAGACCAAGGCAGGTAGGCCTGCATTTGTCCTGGGTAAAACAGAAAACAGCACCCTGCTGGGGAAGGATGGCCTGGTGGGACTCCCTGTGGTAGGGGAGTTCCCCAAAAATGCCAGGCCAGTTGCCTCCCTAGTAAAAGGTGAGGAGGGGAGCCTTAAAACTCCATATCCCACATCCTGGAGGGATACCAGAGTTTAGGGGCAGGCACGGCAGTCAGGCACATCTCTAGACACCTGAGCCCAATGGGGTGGAAGACCCTGGAGGCCCAAGTAAGGGGGAAGATAGTTAGAGTGGTTCCACTGAGGGGACAAGAAAGGGGCCAAGTATATCTGCATGCTGCCCGAGTCGCATAGGAGGGCAAGACCCTGTATAGACCTAGTGAGAGAAGGGGCAGTAATGTTAGTTTCAGGGAGGGGACCAGGAGTTGGTCCCAGTGAGGGGATGAAGGGGCCAGGTAAGTCAGCATGACACCTGAGTCCCACAGTGGGGTGCAAGACCCCAGGGGCCCCTGGGAAGGGGGACCGAAGGGCCTAGTGAGGGGCTAGGGACAGAGTCAGCCCGGTGTAAGGCACAAGGCCAGTACCACATAGAGTAGGGAAGCGACTCGAGCGACCTGAAAGGCTGCGTGTGCACTGGTCAGAATGAACATAGTAAAGCCCGATGGCCCAAGGGGGTCACTCAGGGAGCAAGGGTAGGTCAAAAGTGGCCTTAGGTAAGGAAGTATTAAAGAAGGCTGGTGAGAGAGGGCAGAGTATAAGAGTCCCCAGTGAGAGGGGGTGGTATGTAGGCAGCCCAGTGAAGGGCGGAGTGCTATAGGCCCAGCACTGGACTGAGTTTGACCCAGCCTTAAGATGGATGTGTAATAATAATGTGGAAGACCCTAGTGAGAGGGCATAGATGGAAGGACCTAGCAAGAGGGAGAAGTTGAAGGGAAGGGGGCAGTTAGGCCAAGGTAAATCTACAGACACCTGAGGGCCAGAGGGCAAGACCTGGGTAAGTCCTCAGATGTGGTGAGGCTGATCTTGGGTCAGAAGTTAAGAACCTTGAATAGCTGAATACACAGTGTGATGGCATAGTGACAATAAGCTCCAGGGGAGAGTTAGAGTCCCAGTGAGACCCTGGAGCTTGGGTTACTGTGAGGCACTGTGCAATAGGGATGCCATCGTGAGGCATGGGACACAATAAGACGAGGTTAGAGTCTTTTATAGTGTTCCCTGGCATTGGGACATTGAAATGGGCAGCCTCCAGCATTTATACACCAGTGCTGGGAACAGTAAGTCATGACAAGTGAGACTGGGAGGACTGCCCTATTTAGGCAGGCAGGCCAACATGAGACCTGGCCCTAAGTCACAATGATCTCATAGGGATAACAGAGACCTGGTAGAACTCCATCTATGACTGGACCACAGGTATACATGGCTATACCTTGTACAGGAGGGACTGTGTTGGGAGGAAGGGTTGGGGTGTGGTTCTCTATGTGGAGGAGCAGTATACTTCCCTACTAGCTGACATTGGCACCCAAGGAAGGTGACTCAAAACCCTCTGGGTTAGAATATGAGAACGTGGTGAAGGGGATATTACTGTAGGGTCTCTTACAGACCTCCTAACCAGTAGGAAGAGCTTGACCATGAATTCTCTAGGGAACTAACAGAGGCTGCACAGTCTCAGTGCATGGTTGTCATGGGTGACTTCAATCACCCTGATATCTCATCGGAAGAACATTCAGCTAAATCTGATTAGTTATGCAGCTTCTTCACCTGCATTGACGAGCTCTATCTGACTCAAAGTCCACAGGCTGACAAGGGGTGAAGCACTACTAGATCTGGTTCTGGTCAAAGGGGATGATCTAGTGAGTGACCTGAGGATTGAAGGGAAGCTAGGTGACAGTGATCACAAGTTGATCACTTTCTCTATCCATTGCAAAGCTGGCAAATCAGTCAGCAATGCAGAAATCCTTGACTTTAGGAAAGCTGACTTTTATAAGCTCAGGAAGTTGGATGTTGAGGCCCTGAAAGATCATGACCTGACAGGGAAGGGCGTCCAAGATGAGTGGTCGCTCCTTAAGGACACAATCCTAAAAGACAAGGGGAGTCCATTCCGGCCTGTTGGAAAGGTAGTAAAGGGCTGGGAGACCCCCCTTGGCTCAATAGGGAACTCGTGGACCTCCTGAATCTGAAAAGAGAAGCCTATAAGCATTGGAAGATAGGAAATACCTCTAAGGAGGATTATGCATCACTGGTCTGCACCTGTAGGGAGCAGACCAGAAAAGCCAAGGCCAAAACCAAGCTCAAACTGGTTACAGGAATCAAGGATAAAAAAAGTCTTTCTTCAGATATGTGCGAAGTCCAAAGAGAAATAAGGGAAACACTGGACCCTTGCTGAACCAAATGGGGCAGCTGACATCTGACACCCAGGAAGAAGTTTATCTCCTTAATGATTACTTTGCATTGTTTTTTCACAAGCCCAAGGGGATCACCCTGACTGATGGGACACAGGATTACGAGGGCACATGTGACTACACACCTACGTTTGATGAGACCTTGAGAGGCTGGACACTTGTAAGTCAGCAGGCCCTGATGAAAGAGTTGGCTGACATCATAGTGTGACTAATGGCAAGGATTGGGGGAGGGCCAATGTGGTGACTATCTTCAAGGAAGGAAGATCCAGGGAACTACAGGCTAATCAGCTTGACCTCAATCCCTGGAAAGATCATGGAAAATATTAAAGAATCCATTAATAACAGGCTAACAGAAGGCATTATCCTGAGAGACTGCCAACACAGCTTCATTACAGGTAGGTTGTGCCTGATCAACCTCATCTCCTTCTATATGAGCAGGTGACATGTCACCTGGACAGGGGTGGGGAGCTGATGTCATTTACTTGGATTTCAAAAAAGCCTTTGATTTGGTCTCCCATGTTGTCCTTATGACAAAATTGGGGGAACTGTGGCCTCGACAACTTTATGGTCTGATGGCTGCGGAACTGGCTCCGTGGTCGGAGCCAGAGTTGATAGAAACAAGTCAACATGGCACACGGTGACCAGTGGCTTCCCTCAGGGTTCAGTACTCAGACCAGTACTCCTTTAATATATTCAAAATTACCTGGATTCAGGTGTCAGAAGCAGACTGGCTAAGTTTGCAGGTGACACCAAATTATGGGGAAATGTGGTCACACTAGAGGCTGGGGATTCAGGCTGACTTGGACAGGCTCACAAAGTGGGCAGATGAAAACCTGATCGCTTTCAACATAGAGAAATGCAAGGTGCCCCACTTTGGCAGAAAGAACCCACATCATACCTATAGACTCGGCAGTGTTAGACTCACTAGCACTATGACCAAAAGAGACTTGGGGGTTATGGTTGATCACAAGATGAACATGAGCCACCAATGTGATGCCCCAGCCATGAAAGCAAATAAAACCCTGGCTTGCATCTACCAATGCATCTCAAGCAAGACCGAAGATGTCATCCTCCCACTTTATTTGGCCCTGGTGAGGCTGCAGCTGGAGTTCTGCATCCAGTTCTGGCCTCCACACATTAGAAAGGATGTAGAGAAGCTTGAGAGAGTCCAGAGGAGAGCCATGTGCATGATCAGAGGTCAAGAGAGCAAGCCTTATGAGGAGAGGCTGAGAGTCATGGGACACTTCAGCTTGGAAAAGTGTAGGCTCAGGGGAGACTTGGTGGCAGCCTATAAGTATATCAGGGGTGTGCATCAGGATCTGGGAGAGCATCTGTACATCAGGGCACCCCAAGGGAAGACAAGGTCCAATGATCACAAACTGCTGGAAGAATTTTAGACTGGATGCAAGGAAAAATGTCTTTACTGTCTGAGTCTCCAGAGTCTGGAATAGACTCCTCCCAGAAGTGGTGCAAGCACCTATTCTGGACACATTCAAGAAGCGTTTGGATTATGATCTTGCTGGGGTCATCCAGTTGATGTCTTTCCCTCTAATGGTAGGGGGCAGGACCTGATCATCTCAAAAGGTCCCTTCCAGCCCTAATGTCTATGAAATACAAGAAGTACAGGGAATACACAAGATAAGCTGGGAGCTTTAGCCTGTGAAAAGAACTATGATCTGATTGGCATCACAGAGACCTTGTGGGACAGCTCCTATGCCTGGAATGTCAACACTGAGGGATACTATCTTTTCTGGAAGGACATGGTTGGGAGAAAAGGCAGTGGTATTGCCTTCCTTGTACATAAAAAAAAACAACACATACACCTCTTCCCTAGCTCAGGAGGAAGAAGGTAGCAGAGTGGAATGCATCTGAGTGAAAATGAAAAGTGAAAGATGCAGCACCAATGTAATGGTGGAAATTTATTATAGACTACCTAATCAGGAAGAGGAGATGGATGAGGCACTCTTCAAGCCGGTAGCAAATCTTTCCAAAAGCTATGAGATAGTACTGATGGGAGACTTCAACTTTATGGACACTTGCTGGAAGAGCAATGAAGCTAAAACATAAAATGTCAAGCTGGTTCCTAACTTGTATGGAAAATAACTTTCTGTTTCAGAAAGTGCAAGGACACAGCTTGGGGATCATCTCTCCTACATCTTGTCCAGAGGTAGAGGATGTGAAGGAGATGGGTAACTTGGTAGGAAGTGATCACGATATGACAAAATTCCAGATCCTGAGACAGGGAAAACATGACCTCAGCAAAACTGGGATGCTAGAATTCATCTGACTTGGTTAATATGCTTGGTGTCATGGAAAGATAGATTGAAGGATAAAGGTGCTCAGGAGGGGTGGGAACTTCTAAGGGGCATGGTATTGGAAGTTCAACAACAGACATTCCTGACACAATGGAAGCACAAGAAGAATGGCAAAAGACCAAACTGGCTGCATAAGGAGCTGCTAGGATGTAAAAGATGTTTGCAGATGACATTGGGAAAAATGTCTTCACTGTTAGTCTATTCCACTGACTTGCTGTTCTGTCTATGGAAGTTGTGGGCTCTCTATAACTGGAGGTGTTCAAGAAGAGGCTGGACAGCCACTAGCCAGGGATGATCTAGTAGCAGCTATGCTTATGTTTTGTGTTGGGTGTTTCCCATGCTTCTGGTCTTTGCTAGTTGTCCCCCTTCCCACCCTACTCCAACTTCCTGCTGTGTGTCAGGGTATTTTTAAGCCTTCCTCAGAGGCACTGGGTGTTGGCAACAACCGAGGTTGGGGACTTTGACTGAGGTATGTCAATGCTCCCGACGGGACCAAAGCCAGGGGTTCCTAGCTAGAAGGTCTTTCCCCTCTGCTCAGGGCCACAGCAATCATCATATTTGGGGTCTGAAAGCAATTTTACCCTAAGGTCATATTGGTATGGACTGTGGGGTTTTTTTGCCTTCTTCTGTAGTGGAAGATATGGCCCTCTACCCAGGATGTCTTGAGTATTTATTGGTATTTGGTAGAAGCAGGATATTGGTTGCTGATGTTTCCTTGCTTTACCTGTGGCAAGTTAGGGTGTTAGGTCTGTGTTGTATCAGGGTTGACAATAGTCTTATGTAGAGTTTAAATTATGGATTGTATAGGATGGTTTGGATAGGGATGATCCTGCTTCAGGAAGGATCTTGGATTAGATGACCTGTGGAGGTCTCTTCCAGCCCTACCTTTTGTATTATTTTATATAGAAATGTACAGTATTTGGGATCTTCCAGGATCAGAAAGTAGAATTATTCCCTATCTACAATAAAACGTAGGTGATTGTTCCTTTTCATAAGTTATCTTTCCTGCATTCTGTTTAACCCTTTTCACTAAAGCAAAAGCTGAACATGCTTTAGCATCCTACTGTTCCCAGTGTCAAAAACCTGATTTAAAGACCACTGCAGACAGTGGCTAGACTCAGGCTAAATTCACTGGGATTGAGTCAGTCCCCTAATACCACTAGCAAAAATATATTTCAAGTGTTATCCAAGACTTGGTCTTAATTTACAGGGGGAACAAGGAAAGAACCCCACTTCTACTTCTAAGATTTTTGCTGTTGTCAACTGATAGAATCAAACTGATCAAACCTGAAAGAGACCTAGGATGTCACCAATCTGAATCCTGACAATAGGTGCAGGTAAAAAGAGTTAGTGATTGTATTGTGTTTTTACCTTTTTGGTATCAGGACATGACCATGCCTTGTGTTTTTGGACCTTCCCATTTTCCCCACCCATTTCTCCCTGCCCTCTGGTGGTTGGGTGATTTGAGGTTGTTTATAGCTAAACAACAAACCTTTCTCTTCTAAGGTAAATGCATCTGTAAACCCCAAATACATCCTTGGTCTCCCTCTGGCAGCCAGTGTTTAGCCTTGTTTAGCAAAAAAATTGTTCAATGTAGTACCTTATGTATTTCCCTATCCAGGTTAAACAGTTCAGTAGCAAGCACTGTCTTGTTGCTGTGGCTGCAAGGGTGGTTCTTCTCTTTCTTTTTGGAGGCCTTGAATATATGCTCAGAACAAAGCTAGTGCTATATTCTTACCTCAAGCCAGTGTACTTCCTTGGTCCACAATCTGCTCTTTATTCCTCAAGAGACTTTCTGCCTGCCATACAGTCCTCCTCAAACTTCCTAACAGCACTTTTCCAACCCTCTTGAGGCATCGTTCCAGTGTGGGTGTCCCCTCAGTAAAGACTTCCCTCCATTGCTCTTTATATATTTGAAGTTCATATGCACACTTGCTACCTCTTTCTACTTGGGGAAAGTGAGGTCTATGGTATAATAGAAAATGGCTCTGAAATCATGAATTCCAGATACTATTACCATTAACAGTCTTTTATACAGCACATCAATTTATGCATTGGTGTGTTTTTTTTTTTTTTTTTTTTATAGCCAGGATCCAGTTCTCTTCTCTCACTGGCGTAAGTCTGAAGACCGATCCTGAAGCCACCTGTTGAACTTATAAAACAACTCTACAGGCTTTCATGGAGCTATGCCAATTACAGACATCCAGCAGTGTAAACCTGATATAAGGAAGGGGAATCAAGATGACAGAATTTAACTGAACCTGCTGAAAGCACCAGCAAAGTTCCCATTACCTTTGAGGGGAGCAGAATAATCTCTCGTAAGAGATATTCCAGGGCACGCAGAGTGGCAGCCCTTCTTAAAGACCATATCTACACCACTTCAATACTGCACAAGGAATCAGAAGATCAGAAAATGTGGGTCTTCTCCACATATGCTTCTTCCTAAAAGGGAAGAACAGAAGAACTTTTATGAGTACATGCCCAGCGCTGCACTAAATTAGGTGCATTACTTCCCTTTTGGGAGGTAGTATGCACGGAGTATCCCTCTGCAACACTCCTTAGCATGATACTAAAGAGGTGTGCATGGGCATCTTTAATCTATTTTTCCTGCAGTGAGTAGGAACTGCTAATATACCTGTTTTATGGATGGAGAAACTCCTAAGGCATGAGGACAGCAGTCTACTTACCCATGGTCAAAACAGGAAATAACTGGTAGACAGAAGGTTTGGAATGCAAATTAAACCCAGATCTTCCAAGTCCTATGAATATTTAATTGAATAAATACAACTTTCCATCTTCATACCATCAGTGTATACTAATCCCACCTCCCATCTAAAAGAGTAACAGAAATAGGGATGCTCCTGGGTTTTCTAGGAGCATTTCTGCAGGTTAGGTAGGGTACTATTTTACCATAGAACTGTCAGTGTTTGGACTTTTGTTCTCCTTCCAGTCAAACATACCCCTTTATTACTCACAAAATCCATGTGGTATGTGCACAGGGGTATTCTTCAGGTCCACTGGGAGTGGATGGAGCTTGTAGACTTTTACTGTTCTTGTGCTCTTTCCCTTCTCTCTGTGTGGCTTGGCCCCAAGCTTTAGCTGATCTGACATCCATTTCCACAGAAACATGAGTGGGGATGGCAGCTAGCAGCAGAGTAGTTAGTTCTCATGCCTACTCCAAATGTGGCTGTCAGATGAAAGCTGAAGGTGCTATGTTGAAAACAGCACCTCCAGATAGGCTATTATAGGTCTGAAAAATTGGGGAATAGGGATGGGTGGGGGGGGAAGGATAACTACACCATCCTCCCCATGGAAACTTTCAGAAGAGGTTAATAGCAATTTTAGTTATAAATGTACTGAAGATGCAATAGTATTTTCTCTGATATAAACATTTGAGCTTGTTGTTCTGATGACACAGTATATTGTGCCCATTTTTCAAAATAAGTTATTTGTTTTAAATACTGAACATCCCACTGGGTAATTATATTTAACCAGCAGCTAAGAAAGGCCTCAGAAATCAGAGAGTCTGGGAAAGCAAAAAGGTAATGAATGAGATTAGTGGATCTCAGACACGACATTTTAAAAATAAAGATTTGATTTTTATCAGATATAATGGGATGGGTGAAATGATCTTTAGGGGGTTCTCATGAGGCAACAGTACCACTGAACATGAAAGAAACCAAACGTATTGTTCATGGCCATAGAGAAGTGTTTCAAAGTGGAACCATCAAGCCTTTCTGTTCCATAGGGTTCATCTCCCAATTCTCACAGTCACAGTACTACCAGGTGCAAGGCATCCTCTCCAAATTCCAGTCTTTCACCCACATCTTCCTTTTAAAACAAAACCAATATTTATGCACATACCCACCCTTTCATCAAGTCTTTTGTCCCACATTAGATTGTAAATTCTTTAGCATACAGGCTGTGCTTTTGTTCTGTGGGTGTACTGCATGTATGACAATAGGTTCTCCATCCATGATGGAGGGTCCTACACAGTATGGTGATATAAATAATACAACAAACCCAAGGCCCCCAGTAAAAGCAGGATCAGAATTTGGCCCACTGCATGTTTAGCTTCATTGGCTCATAAGTGAGACACAGAACTGCAAAACCCCAGACCACCTTGCGCCTTTCTTTCCTTTTTCTACCGACCTTTCATATTAACACATATGGATTCCGAAAGATGCTGGAGAGAGGAGGGAAGTTATAGAACAAAGGATCCATCCAGAACCATCAGGACTTTTATTTTCTTCAGGTGCCAAAGAGCACACTTGATCCAAAGTTAATTTTGCTAGTTAATTTTGTCTCAATAGCATATTTGCTTGTTATACTGACTGTGTTCCCTGTATTTCATTCTAAGAACAGAATCATTATATACTTTCTGGATTTTCCATTTTACTTTTTATTTAAAACTAGCAACATACCGAGACACAGAAGAATATAGTTCTCTAAATACATCTACCTGCATGTGGCATACCAATAAAACAACACACAGGATTTAATAATTATGCTTTGAAACTGGACATAATGTAGACCATTTAAGGGCATGATTCTGACCTTCACCTTGGGCAGCCATTAATACTTGTGCAGAATGTTTTTTAAAATGTTACCATCTCCAACTATTCATGTCTCACAGTCTTGTTACACTCATTTTGCACAGGTGTACTGTAACAGCATGGTCTGTCCTTTTAAGAAGGGACAGCTATTCTTATCAAGGATGTTCAGCTGTATGACTCTCTGCTAATGAGAGAGTGTGGTTTTCCTTCACCCACCATACTCCCCCCCAGGAGAGAACAAAAATGGGCAAGCTGTGAGGTGGAAAAACAAAGTTACTGTGCTGGGAAAAAGCCAGTGTGGAAAGTGGCTTTTCTTTCTGTCTTAGGCTGCCTAAGGATCTAGTAGCAGAGCTAACAGGCAGACAAAAGGCAGCAGGATAAAGGACCTGCTTACACGTACATGACTTCATAAAAGGCAAGACCTGAACATCAGACTATTATCATAATTGTTTGCTCTTAATCTTTACTACTAGCAGCATGAAATTTATAATTCTAACGAAAACCTGTAAATTGTAATTAGGAAGTTTCCTTTTATGCTGAGTAACAAAACAAGCCACGTCGGTTTTGTTCTGGTATATTTTGCTTTGTCTCTGCCTAAGTCCATTCTGTTTCTAAAATATGTGTATGCTAAGAGATTTATAATAAGAATATAGAAATAATTCATCATTGGGCCAGATATACAGCAATGAAACATGGTAGTAAGTGTCTAGTTAGACTACTGTTAAGGAAACAAGCTAGGGATTGAAATATCTGGTCAGTATTAGGATAGGGAAACAGTAACTGGTTTTGAAAGAATCTTGTCTGGGAGCCTAACCCAGGGGTGCTCAAGCTCTGGCCCATGGAGCCATTGAATCTGGTCTATGCAGCTCCCCATAGGTCAGGAAAGCGCCATGAATACAGCCAGCCTCCCCCCTGCCAAATTCCCAAACTCCAAGCCTTGCATGGCTGGGCAGCAGCTCTTTCCCCCATGGGGCCAGGCCATGGTTCCTTCCTCTGCAATTGTATCAGTGCTGGGCCATGCCCCCTTTACCCCGTACAGGGCCAAGTTGGGGCCAGGCCATGCTTCCTTTCCCCCCTGCATGGAGCCACGGCCCTTTCCTCTTCCTGCAGGGCTGTGTCAAGCACCCTGCCCTCCTGCAGTCCTCCGTGCAGCTGGATGGTGCTTGCTGTGCCTGCCCCAGGTGCTGGATTGGGACCACTGGCTGGATGTAGCCCACAAACCAGCTGGGCACTGCCCATCTGGCCCCCTGGGGAGAAAGATTGAGTACCACTGGCCTAATCCACAAAAGAAATATGAGCTTGTCATGAAGGGAAGAATTTCCAAGTTTCTTTTGGAGAAGAGAAGGGATTTCTATGTACCTAGCTTTTGTGGGAATCTGTTAGGTTTACCAATATATAAGTGTATTCATATAAGAATATAAATTATCTGCAACTTAGAAGTCTTTTGTTCCCATAATTGCATTATACAGTCCTTGGGGGAAGATGCAGTGATGTATTATACAGATAATAAGTTGATTTAGTAGGTAGAACAATTTTGTGCAGTTGAACTACAAATCATAATATTTCATGCTTATAAGACTCCCTGGAAGTTTAATAATACATCATTTATTTGTTTTGGGGTTTTATTTTTATACATTTATTTTCTTTTCTCTCTTTGGCTCATTAGGACTGCAAGACTAGTAAACCATTGGGGAACCTGAATAGGGGTTCCATAGTAGGTTTAGCTGACAGTGGGAGTACTTGTAGCTTTACTTTCCACAATTGGGATTCAAATGCTTTGAATGTCTAAGGCTGATCCTAAGTATCTTCTGGGAGCTGTAAAGTACTGTCGTGTCCCAGAAAGTCTATGAAACAGTCTCCTTCCTAAGGAAGTAGGGGAAGAGAGAGCCACAGCAAAGATTTCAGGCTATTGTAACACTATTACTCAGATTCTCTAGTGAGATCCTCAAATATGGGGAAGGACATGAAAATGCAGTATTTTGAAGTCGATAGGAATTGAGAAATCACATCAATTTGCAAGTTTGGCCTTCTCATAGGATTTCATTATTTATCCTTTTAGAAAGAAAAAGTCTTATTTTAATAAATAATATTTTTGTGGGAAGAGATATTGATTTCTTTTTCTTTTCCTTCTCTACTAAGACAGAGAAGGCAGTAAAGACAAGACAATTGCTCACCGTCAGACGACTTCACTTCTGATTTATGATTGTATACCTAGATTTATTTAGAGATATAGTAAAACTCTGGCTTCAAAACTTAGAGATCTCCAAGGTGGGGTGTGTGTGTATGTGTATGTATGTCTCAAGAAATAGGAAGGGTTGAGGCAAACTTTTATTTTTATGCAAGGATGGTGTGAATGTTGTAAAATGGTCTTTACATGTATTCAGCATTCAGAAAAAATGTGGGCACATCTATGCGAGACACTACTGTGCAGTGGTTACTGTACATATTTAGTACTTGTATAAGCAAGCACTAAATAAATGCACAGTAATTGGAGTTGCTGTGCAGTAGTGCTGCTGAATGTATTTTAAGTGATATTGCTATGCAGTAGCTTAATACTACTGTACAGTTGTGTATTAGCACTGTTAGTGCTGTGATGCATTACTGCGAAGCAACATTTGGCTACTGCACAGTCAGCATCTTGTGTAGATGTGCCCTGTATGGCGGCACAGTACGGGGTGCTACTATGCAGAGTCGCCCGCCTCACTGTGCCAGGCCCAAAAACCTCACTCCATGAGTCTCCTACGGGGTGCCTACTGCCAGCTGTTCCACTTCCTGGAGAACACCCGCAAGCCTGGAGTAACACTGCCACCATCTGGGTACTGGTCTCTGTTAGGGCTTTGTGCAGCATGGGGCACACTGACCCTGCAAGCCTTGGGGATGCTTTGCCCACTGGTAATATTTCTGGGTGCCTCTTTCAGCTGGAAGAATCCCAGAATAACCTCACATAGGACTGAGAGAAAATAAACAGACAAGCTGTGCTGGCTGGGCTGGGAGCAAAAAGGCTGGTCTCCCACCCCTCCACAGCAAAACAGCAAGGCACGCGATAACCTGTTACCTTTATTGATTGGGGGCGGGGGAGTCTAGAACAAGGAAGTCAGAATACACTTTGAGCAAACATAATCAGAGTCTTATACAGTCTTGGACATAAGAATCCTTTAAAAATGTGTCTGCCTATACATAAATCCTAACACCTGGCTAGTTTCCAAGTTTTTACTTACAGGAGTTCATCCAGGCTATAGCCTAGAGGCACTTTGCTTGTGGCTTTTCAAACGCCTGCTAGAGGAAGACAGCGTTCTCCCCCCCTCAGGAATGTATCTGGTCAGGTCACCTGGTTGAGCAGCCTGAACCAAATAGAAAGTGGGAGAGAGGGGTACAGCTGGAATGACCCAAGGGAGGGACAGAGAGAGGGGGGTTTCTTTGCACCTTGTAGGTATTTAAAAAACATGATTTTGAAGCAACTTATTTAGGTATGAACTAAGACTGCGGTGAAGATTGTGTGAGTAGTTATTGAACAAAAGTACATGGAGACAGGAAATGAAACTGTAGAGAGATAGTTAGGCCTCCCAGTGTTTATTGGGCTTAAACAGAAGGGTTTAATTAAGAATAGAACAAATCAAGGGCACATACAAGCATTATATTTTAGATCACCCTAACCAAGCTTGGGTCAATCTAAATTTCTGAGTATGTAAGTGTTTACAGGGCCTAAATCACTCTAAAAGTGGCACATCTGAGCTAAAGTTAGTTCTTGTCAAGGTTAACCCAATCTAATGTGGGTTAACCCAGCCTAGTGAATGCTTGCATGGGCTCCCAGCATTGCCTTGGTGTTGGGAAAGCCCAGACATTCTCCACAGTCCAGGGCTGTGCTGGTTTTACCCAAACTAATACACCTTTGGATGAGGTAGCACCCCTGCCTCCATTGATGTGCAAGCCCCTCTCTCCCTGCCATCCCCCGCCCAACTTACTTGTCTCCAGGTGCCCACGCAAGTGCTTGCTCATAGAAGAACTTGGCTTGGGTTTAAGTGGCTTCAAGTAAGTCACCTGATTTTTTGAGTCAGGGCTTCCAAAATGTTTGTTTGCACCTAAATACATTGCAGTGATTGGCTATTGTCAGCCTGATCCAAGGCCTACTGAAATCAGTGGGAGTCCTTTCTGAGTTTTGTATGCTTTGGATCAGGGCCCATATTAACAGATTGGGAAATGGTAGAGAGAACAGCAGAAGGAACAAACAAGTGGCAGTTAAATGTGGCTGACAGGATGGAAAAATATAAACGGAGGAAAATGAGCAAGAAAGGATTAGGTAGGAAAAAAAATTAAGAAGCAATAAAAGAAATTCAGCAAAAAAATTGGTAGACCTGTTACTTAAATGGTAGGGAATAATATATTTGATTTGGGCTGCTTTCCTGTGCTAGGTGTCCTGGAATCCTTTTTGGGAGGTGTAGACAGAGAGGTCATGGATGTCAGAACTGCATGGAACAAAATGGGAAAGAATAGTAGTGGAGCAATTGCCTCACTTTTAACTGCTGGAAGGTGTGCCCTGAATCTGTCAGCAAGATTTCTCTTTGTGTTTTTCAAAAGAAACGGTACAACAAAACAGATCAAACTTAACATTTTTTTTTGTCTGGGTCCCCTAGAGGAAGTGACAAGCTCATTTTACATGATTTTTATTACAACCCCTCCACCCTCCACATTTTACTCATTAATTGAAATTCTCACAGTTTTATCGTAAACTACTCAAAAGGGATTAGCACCTTTTCAGTCTAATATTCACTCTTTTTTTAATGATGCTTCATTTCATAACCTTTTGATCTACTTTAGAACTTTGTTACCTATCGTTCAACACCACATATTTTCCCTTATACACAAGTTATATTTTGCTTTCAAGCTCATGAAGATATTTAATTTGTACACCATAGTCCAAGCATTCATCAAGTGGTATATAAAATGAACTGTAGCCAAATCCAAGTAGTTTTTAAATTCTTCTTAGAAGGAAGGTGGACAGGGAGGGGATAGGACAAAGCAAAAGAGCAAAATGTAATAGAAATATGAAAGAACCTGAATACAAGAAAAGCTCAGTATAGCAGGTTGAATGTCATAGGTTGTGTGTGAACTCTTGTCAAGTACATAATAATGTGTATGGTGTTTGCCCCAGCATTCACTTGACTATCCTTTCATTTTCCTTTCATTACACTGGTGGCAGTGTTTTCTGAAAATAATCCACTTTCCGCCCAACAGTCTTCAAGTCCTTAAGTGGCAAAATGCTGACCAGTTGCTGTCAGCATTAGGTAAATAGTGATGTTATGGAAGCCTCCCAGTTGAATGAGGCTTCAGTCTCTTCTGGTTGAGCCCACACAAGTTCATTCACTTTGCAATACAATGCCTGCTCAAACAGTACGACTGTGTGCTGTTGTCCCAGGCACCCTGCTATTGTTTTACATCACTTGAGTGACAGTCCAAATGGCGTCGTACTCTGATGCTGGTGCAGGCAGTGTGGGACAAAATCCAAGAATCAGTTATCAGCTCTATTGTAATGTTTGCTTAAGGGTGATAGAGGTGACTCTTTGAATATCTAATGAATAAAACTGTAAATTTGTGGCAGCCATCTTGGAACCCAGTATGGCTACCATGATGGAAATGTTACAATTGATCTCCTCAGTTCAATGTTGGTTTTGTCCTTGGAATTAATTTTCTAACCCTAGTGGGAGCTGAAATACTGACCAAAATGTGAATTCACAGCAGCCATCTTAGATTCCAAAGTGGCAGGCTGGCAGCTACACATGCTACTTGCCAGATTGGCAATATGACTTTTCTGACAAGGGTAAACCACCTCTACCTGAAACACACTGTTGCTGCTTGTGGCCTATGACAACAAAATCTAGAGACCTTATTGGTCAATATATACCCTACTATAATAGGGATTTCTAATAGGAGATTAAATTACAGATAATTCTTTGAAATGGTCTGAATAGTTAGGTACAAAGGTTAGCAGTATGGTAATCTAGGGCTAAATCTCAGCACAGACTACTTGCTTTCAGATTTTATTAAATAATGTTATGATCATGGGATATACTTGGACAAATAAACTATAGTCTTAGTATAAGATAAACCTGGATAGATATAGTATCAGACTTAAATGATTTAGGTTAAATGATTTAGGTTAAATCGGTTCATCGAATTTCTGTCTCAGATCCCCTCCAGATTCAAGTAAATACACAGTCCCCCCGCCATCTCAGAATGCTTTGCACCTCCCCTGCAAAACCCCTCCTCAAAGGGGGGGTGGGGGGGATAGCGTTGGCCCAAGCTATCTGCTTCAGCTGACCCTTTACCCACGCTGTCTGCTCTAGCGTGCCCCAGTTTCTGGCCTGGGTCACTGCAGGCATTTGGCTATGTTTTCAGAATCAGAGGTGAATGTCTGTTCACTTGCTTATTGGTTCAATCTATGCAATTTAGACTAATCTGTGAAGACTGAATCGATTCAGCCTTGGGCTTTTTGACTGTCCATACTTAGCTTTACAGTGTACCTTTTTTCCATGATGCACATAAGGGATAAACCTACTTGACCAAAATGAATACAATGGGGCGGGGGGTTCCATAGTGACAAAAATTGTACTGCAGTACTAAAAGTATTCCAAACAAAACTGTCACAGGGTCAGGTCCCAGGGGAGGCCATGATATTCCTCTGGAGGCTTTGCGACCATGCCACATTTCATCCCCAGGGCACCTTTCCATCTCACCTGCCATGCTTTGATGGTAAATATGATAATAGGGAGGCTGCCTACAGGCCTTCATGTGGCCCAGTTCCACTGAACCCCTGTCGGCCTCTACCTGCACCCAGGCCCCTCCCTGGGCCCCATTCCATAACTGAGTCCCCCAGATAGCACCTGGAGCCTTACAGGCAAATTGTGTGGCTCCAAATCCACCCTACACCATGCCACATGCCTTGCAGATGGCATTCTTGCAGGTATACAACCCATTGCTGACACAGCCCCTCATTGGGTCTTCCAACTCCTCAGCCTCTCAGCTCCACTCCAGTTGTCAGACCCCTTGGTCTCTCCGCTGACCCCTCTCTAGGCCCTCAGACCCCTTGGTCTCACCCAAGCAGTCACTGGGATACTAGGCTCCTTGAATCTCTCTCTTGGCCCCTCTCCAGGTTTTCAGCCCTCTTACTAGTCCCTTGTCCTTGGTACCTTGGACCCTGTTATGTCTTCATTTCCTGCCCACTCTCCAGGCCCTCAGACCCATCTGGCCTTCCAGTCTACTCTTCATCCCCTCACTGGGCCACTGCACCCCTCTGGTCCCACCATATTCACTGGGCCTCTCTGGGCATCACTACTCCCAGCCTTGGACCCCAGTGCTCCTACCCTCTATTTCCCAGCCCCTCACTGGGCCTTTGGACTTGGATGGTCCCGGTCTTCCCTGACCCCCTCACTGGGCCTCTGGGCGCACACGGTCCCAACCTTCCCTGGACCCACATCAAGTATTTTCTGTTGGGGTGTGCTCCCCTAGCCATCCCCCTCCATGGGCTCACCCATAAGGCAGTGGGAGCTGAAGCTTTTTGGTGCCCCATCCTTGCCTTTCCCCTGGAGTGGACCATGTATGACATTTCATGGAGGCTGCCCTGCCACAGGCAGCCCCACCACACCAACTCCAGTCAGGTGCAGTTTTTGGTTTTACCCAGGACAGTTCTTCGAACATTCCTGGTCTTACCTATACCTCTTTGGGCTCTCCCCTAGATGTCCTATGCTCCTCCTGGGCTCCTAACCATGAGGCCCCTTAGCCCTGCCTCCATCTCACATCCAAATCCTTTATCTCTGACCCCTGCCAGCCATTGTCACCCTGGGCTGCATGCTTTCTGACCCCTCCATCTCAGCTGTGGCCCCAAAAGAACTGTTGTGCCTCTCCTAGGCCCTGGCCTCACGTCCAAGCCAGCCAGGACTCCAGGCTCTCCCAGCTCTGGCCATCTCTCATGGTAGGCTCTCCCATCCTTCAGCTCCTCCAGGGCCCTGGCCCCAGCATAGGCCAATTGAGGTTCCCAGGGTCTGTCCTTCAACTGCCAGCCTTCTCCTCTCTGTGGGGGTCCACCCACTTGGGTCCCTCCATGGATCACTCACTCTGTGGGCTTGGAGCCCTCCATAGGTCTTCCTTACTGCAGCCCCTTCCTTATCTGGCCTCATTTGGGCCTCTCCTGGCCTCTCACAAAGCCCCTGTGCATATAGCTCCTCTCTGGGCTTGTCCTGAGCCTTTTTGTCGACAGGGCACAAGCACTTAGCCCCTCTCTGTCTGGGCTCCTCTGGTCTCTCCATAGGTCCCAGGTACTCAGCCCCCTTCTCAGGCTCCAGACACCACAGTGGGTCCCCAGGAACCTCCTCCATCCCCTTAGTTCCTACCCAAACCTCCAGATGTATCAGCTGCCATTCTTCTTGCTGGCATTCAGGAGTGGCAACCTTCCTGCTGGGTGATGTTCCTTCACTAGCTCCCAAGATATTACTCAGCCCTGCTCTCATGGTCTGGGCATATACCCTGTCTAAGTCCAGCTCTCCTCCAATTGTGTGACTTCCTTGCAAGCAGGTGACTCCTTTGATCTGGCCTAGCCTCACCTGCTGGCCCCTGGTTCAGCTGATTCTCCAATTAGGCCTGACCCCGCCTACCAGTGGCTCAGCAGGCTGTCTGACCTCTTAGGCTAGGGACAGACATTCAAAAATCCTGAGCCTGAATTGATTCAATCTTTGCAGATTAGTCTAACCTGTCTAGGCTGAACCAGTTTGTAATCACACAGACATCCCCTCTGGACTGAAGAAATGCTGGTACATGCCTGCAGTGGCTCAGGCTAAAAGCTGGGGCGGGGCACTAGAGCAGTCCTTCCTTCCCTTTCACAGTGCTGAATTGAGGGGGTTGTAACCAGGCTGCAGCAGGGCACTCTGATTAGGAAGGGGTTTCCACCCCGTCACTGCTCCTGACCATCAAGGGAGCCAGCAGGGAGTTGCACAGCATTGTTTACACAGCAGGAAGTTACACAGTGTTTATCAGACCATCAAGAAAAAAAAAGCCTCTCTCATTAGTTGAAACTTTTCTTTTAGCTTAAAAAAGCCCTAAGCGGACACTGTCCTGTCTGTCTTAGACAGACACCTCCCAGCGTTAGCTAGCATACCACATGCTGGCTATGGTCTATGCTGTGGCAGAAGGGAGGAGGGAATCCTTGCTCGAGTAGGGGGTGGGTGCACAGGGAAGCCAGGTAGATGCCGCTGTGCCTGTACCAGCCAAGGAACACAGGGGCAGGGCCAGGTCTGCTGTGGAGCAGAGTGCCCTGCCCAGGGCTGCAAAGCACCTGGGATGCTGGGGGTCTCTGGTTTAAGTTAAACCAGGAAGGGGTCTGGGACAGACATTGCATAAACTGGTTTGACCCAAATCAGGTAAGTCTGATACTACATTTAGCCAAGTTTATCTCAAACTGGTTTCAGCCATTTTCAAACTGGTTATGTGCACTGAACGTCTGGTCTGTTACAGGTTTAAATCAGTTTTTGATCACTTAAACTGGTTTATGTGTAATGTCTGTCCCTAGCCTTAAAGTGGTGCCCTGCCACACGCTGGTGCCCTGCCACACTCCTACCCCACTTAAGCTCCAGGTGGTAGGCACATCCAGTCCCCTGCCACAAAAACCCTCTCAATAAAGTTTTTGGTTCTTTAAATCTGAGCTAGCCAGCCCAGATAAGGTCCCCACAAGTCACTGGGAAAGAATCGTAGAATGGCTTGGCTTTCTGCAATAGAAAGTAATGCCTCCCTCCCTGTGCCCCACCTTCTCTGAAAATCTTAGCAACACACATGGGCAAGGGAAATACCAGTGAGGACATATTAACCTGGGCTTTGTAGTGTGACCACCTACCAGTTTATCTGCCATCCTAATAACACAAGCTGATTTATCAGTGAAAGTACCCCCTGCACTTGTCTGGTAGTTCTGAATGTAAGTTTGGATTTGAGAATACCCTTGAGCTTCCTTGCTTCAGTGGACTTTTTAACCTTTAATTCTACCTTAGCACAGCATTACTTTCTATATTTTAATAAAAATATATATGCTGATAGACAGTGGTGATGTGTAGTGGGTGCACGTGCACTCCCTGAGAGTGCTGGTGTACCCCCTGTCAGCCAGCATGCCCAGGGATGGGGGGCAGGCAAGAACGCTGGTGTCCCCTGAGAGCACCAGCCAGGGAGTGCACCAGAAGAAGTGGTCCCCCCATGGCTGATCCTGCTGACCCAGAAGTGTCAGTGGCACACCGCTGCCAGTTGCGGGTCAGCAGAATTGGCCGCAGGGGAAGCCCCTACCCCTGGCCTGAGGGACCAGCCATGGGGAGACTCCCCCCAGTCACTGACTGTCCAGTCAGGGGGGGCAAGTGCCCCCCTGACTCAGGAGGCACCAGTTGCCCGTGAGCTAGTCTGAGGGGTTTCTTTCCCCAGGCTTTGGGGCAGTGTCCCAGTATCACCACTCAGCCAAGCAATAGCAGGCATCCAGGGCCTTTCAGGTTGGTTTTGTAGTAAAAGCATACTCTGTGATGAGGAGCCTGGGTATACCTGGTGTTTAATTTGACTTATTCACACCTGTACCTGTATGGCTAAAGCAGTAGTTAGGCAACTTGCAAGTCAGCTTCCTTCTTCATGAACATTAGCCGGAAAGCAGTGCCTGGTTCCTAGAGACCAACCTGAACTGAAAAACTGAATCTAGTCAGAGACTGAAGTGAAGAACAAACTCCTGTTCACATAGCTTTTTCCAGAAGCTGCCCCTAAACAAATGTTCTCACAAGAAAAACTAGCCTAGCTACAAGATGTGTCCTGCCAAGATTTGCTGACATACTAAGAAAAAGGGCTTGGAAAACTGTGTGTAGTAGTGTCCTATGACATGTGCCTTAGCAATAATTTAGTAAGCAAAAATAAATGAAAAAAAATGGGAAAACACAGGTTTTCTGTTTTGAAGGAATAAAAAGTCCCCTTCATTAAATGCTTAAAAAGTAACTCCTGAGCCTGTCTGTCAGCAGCTTGTTTAGCTTGCTGGCTTCTGCAGGAGAATTCACTCTCTTATGAACTCCTCAGCCAGTTCTTCAAAGCACCCAGCTTGATGCAGGGTCATCTCTATCCAAACCATCTCATACATTCCTAAAATGACACAATCAACCCTGTCGCACAGCTACAAGGGATATTGCCCAAAGATTTCCCAAAACACCCTAATCTTCCATAGCTGAAACAGGGGGACAAGGACAATTAGAGGGGTGGATCTGGGGGTGGGGTGAACTGGTGCACTTGTACCCCACCTTTGATTCCTGGTGTACCCCAGGTTTAAAACAAACTGCCTGGTGGTGGAAGCAGCATTTTTACTCAGGCAGTGCTGAGGATGTCAGTTGACTTCATGGCTCATTGTAATCTACTGGTTCCTTTCTAGATTCTTCATTCCACAGGTGTTAATGGCCTTTTCTTCTTTTTAATGGTCTTGATGTTCCACCAATCAAGCTATCTTGTGTTCTAAAATTGTGCTGTTAGCTGCACCTGGTAATGAGGCTCCTATTTCACAGCCCTGCAGATTGTTTTTAATTCATTACAAAGAAGTTATATTTGTTTTTGCTTCAGACTTAAACTGAATAACACAGCCATAGGCCCTTGTGTATTAGTAAAGCTTCTAGTTTATTTTTAACTGGAGGAAAATATGTGTTGTTTTAGATGTGATGATACACCTCACCATTGCACCCCTTGTGACAGGAACTGTCCAGTGGTGCTGTGGTGCCCTCTAGTGGATGCACATCTCCTGCCTGTTCTGATCCCTCGGGTGCCCTTCCCCATCACTCTCCTGCCATGCCTTGATGTTGGTATAGACAAAAGGTTGGGAGGCTGCCCTGAGGCCCAGAGAGAATCCAGTCCACTGCTAATCTATCCTTGTTTAATCTGTCATGGCTTTTCCAGTCCTATTGGTGAACTCGGACACTGGGTGCCATAAGAGCTGTCCTTGTGGCCTTTGTCTGCCCCTATAGCCATGCCCATGCCTTGCAGATGTTGCCAGTTATAATTTCAGTGGGGCAATTTGCTCCCAATGCACTGTTTGACCCCTCAGGCCTCAATGCCTTTGTCAGAGTTTTGGCATTCCCCTTTTCTCTAGATGGGCTTCCTAGTCTAAGGTGCACTGTCCTGCACCACAGCTTCTCCTGGTCTCCTGTTTTTACTATTCTCAGTCACCAGGATCCTGTCTCCTGCTCTCACCCTTCCTGGGCTCTGGGGCCCGTGGCCCTTGGTCACCCTCTTCAGACTCTGGCCCTGGCCCTCTCAGGCTGCTTCTACATTGCCTGTCTTGGTCCAGACTTTTGCCCTCTTGGCTTCTACTTACCTGTCTTGTACCTGGTCCCTGGCAGGGGTTAAAATTTCCCTTGCCCTTCAAGCATCCTTTCAGCCATGCCCAGGCCACCAGTTTAAAGTAGAACATAAAGCAGGGATGAGAAAAATGGCAGATTTGGCCAGTTGTTGGGCTCCATTTACCAGCAGTGCCTGCTCGCCTTGCTGCAGCCAGTTTCCATGGAGACTCCAGTAGCAGCGGCACTGTGACAGTGCAGTACCAGGGTTTCCAAGGAGACCAGCCCCAGCAGTGCTGGCAGGGCATGCAGCTGTGTGGGGAGCTGTTCTGGGGCTGGGGTTGGGGTCTTGCAGTGGTGACGGCATGGTCCAGAGCCAGAGCAGACCTGTGATCTGTTGCCTGTATGCTCAAGGGGAAGCTCCTTGCACATTACCAGTCCTCTTCCTTCCTCCTAGGCATTTGGCTTATCTACCCTGGAGCATTGCTCTATCAGAGTCTGGTAGCTCAGTAGGTCACACAGGTGTTCCTCTTTGGTTCTAATAGGCAGCTTGCTCTTCCCCATTATAGCTTAGGTCTGTTGCATGCTGCCCCTGTCTCAGCTGCCTGTTGTGTTTTTCTCTTCATTAGTAACAGGAGCCTCTGGCTCCCTGTTAAACCCTTCTTTTCAAAATTTCACATCTGCCCAGAGCTGTTAATGTCCTGTAGTTGCAAGGATTTGTTAAAATTCAGTTGAGAAATCCAAGGAAAAGGGCCATTCCTCCTCTACAGATGAAGGCAAAAATCCACCACAGTCCATACCAATCTTACCACGGGGTAAAATTTCTTCCTGGAGTCAAATGTAGTGATCAGTGAGACCCTAAGTGGAAAGACAAAACCTCTGGGTTTTTTAGTTCTAGGAGGAGCATCAGCACACCCTAGTAAAAATCCTTAGCTTTGCCGGCAGCCAAAACTTGATGCTTCTGCAAATAGCAACCCCACCCCCCCAAAAAAACCCCCCAAAAAACAAAAAAAACCCAACAAACCCTTACACTGATAGCAATCAGATTTGGGGGTGGGGGGGAGGGAGAGATTCCTTTCTTGCACCATGTGCTAACTACCAAAGCCCAGAAGCATGGGGAAATATCATGCACCTTCCATTCTGCTCTGCAGACCACAAACAACTGCACACATCACACCCTCTAACTGGCTAGGCAGAATCCCTTTTCTGTATCCCCTCCATTAACTTATCTCAACTACTTTAAAACTTCTTTTATAAGTAAGGCAGTTGTAGAGTTCAGCTTCATTCTCTAGCTACTGAACACATGGGAATTGCCTGTCAAGAATGATGGGGATGGAGGGTGGGTGGGGATGGAGGTAGGGAAGCTTGCTAACACTATCCCCAGTCTGCATCACTGCTGCCTCCCAGGAGTGGAGGAGGGGAGAAGCTTGTCCTGTTGTCCCCTCCGTCCCCCTCCACCAGCACCCCATGCCACCATCTCCACGGAGCAGGGCTGGGGGGGGAGGGGCGGGATGAGCCCAGCATTGCTGGCGTCACCCCCTGCTCTGTCCCCACCATCGTGGTGGCTTGCCATTGCTGCTGCCTTCTGTCCATAATGCTCTTGGAGTACTCTGATTGTTTCAGTAACCAATAAAATTGCTCCAAGAGCGTTACACACAGACAGACAAACTTAGCCCTTTATTATATTAGAATATATATTATGGAAAAATGTGGATTTTGGGTTACTTTTTAAATATGAAAATTTGGGATTTTTTTATAAGAGGAAGCCAGGATCCCTGGTGATATGTGGCATTAAGTGGTATATTTCCATGGGCATAGTTACATTCTCTGAATCTTGAGGCAAACAAGGAAAAGAGAGTTGGATGGCCTGCCCATATTGGTGGCGGAATTAAAAAAAGAAGAAACTAAAACCAAAATAAAAATCTGGAATAACTGAGAAAAGGATGATCCCCTTCAATCCCTGTGTCAAAAAATGCAGGTTACTATTTTGCTTTTGCTTTAGACGGGTAACCTCCATTCCCCACAGACAGCCTCTTCAGCTGATACTTTCCCTATTTTACTTAGAAACATAATCCTGGAAGACTGCAAATGAGTCTCAGATGTTCCTGTGTATGTTCATAATTGCTGTTTTGTATTGCTAAATTTGCTGTGGAGAATGTTTTCATTGTCAAGTTCTGACTAGAGACAGGGTATAGAAATATAGAAATATTCTGAAATGTTATGGTGTTTAGAGGAAGATATTTTATAGAGAAGAGTTTAAAATGATTTATAACGAGATGGGGACAGGGAAATTATTTTGTATATGCTGCAACTCTAACAACAAAGCAAAATAGAAAGCAAAACAAAAAGCAGTATGTTTGCAGCATGTCACCCTAAAAGATACGTTTTAGTTGAATTGTTAAAGGCTTGCCAGAAACAGTAGCAGCAAACTAAGTCAAATTAAAACAAAGCTCAAATTTGTCAAACCTTAGTGATTCACAGAATAACACTGTCGCAGAGCACTGGGGTGCCCTGCTCCTAGAGAGGGGAAACTGCCGGGGAAAAGAGCCCTAGCAGGGAATAAGAGCCCACCTGCGGGTTGCCAGGGCAACTGGAGGCAGCAAATGACCCACACCTGACAGCGGTCAGCCGGCTGTAAGGGGCAGGGCCTGGCTCTTATAAAGCCCAGGGCTGAGGCCAGGCTGGCAGTTCCCTGCCAGCAGCCAAAGAGGCAGGAGCTCCCTTAGCCAGGATGCGAGAAGCAGCGAGAACCGCAGGTACTGCTTGAGCAGAGTTCTGGATGGCAGCTCTAGGGCGTTTGTGCAACGTGGTTTAGCCAGGCGGCTTTACATTATGTTATAGCCAGGAGGCTTGAGTTTCTGTAGCATTTTGTTGTTTATTACACTGGTGGTTTGGGTGAGGCTATAAGGGGTTGGAGGAGGCCTCATAGAGACCCACAGTGGTGTGGGGGCCCCAGCGCCAGTGAGGGCACAGCGTACTTAGGGGGAACCCACAGCGGCGTGGGGACCCCAGCGCCAGTGAGGGTGCAGTATCCTCAAAGGGGCCTCACAGCGGAGTGTGAAGACCCCGGCACCCAGGAGGGCGCAGCATACAGGGTGTATAGACCCCAGCCCTAGAGAGGGGCACTTCTTGAGAAGCCCTAGCGTGGGCATAGCAAGCCCCAGAGAAGGGGGAACTATTGGGAAGCCCTAGTATGGGCACGGCGAGCCCCAGAAGGGGGGTCGCCCTACTGAGAAGCCCCAGTGCAGGCATGGCGAGCCCCAGAGACGGGGTGTTATTGAGAAGCCCTAGTGTGGGCTAAGCAAGCCCCAGAAAGGGGCAGCACTTAGAGAAGGCCCCCAGAAAGGGGGCCCGATTGAGAAGCCCAGTGCAGGCATGACGAGCCCCAGAGAGGGGGCACGATTGAGAAGGCCCAGCGTGGTCACGGAGAAGGCCCCAGAGAGAGGGCAACAGTACGGAGAAGGCCCCAGAGAGAGGGCAACAGTACGGAGAAGGCCCGAGAATCGGGCGTGAATGCAGACAGAGTGACAGACCAACGTCCATTCCAACTGCGAGGCTTGGGGCGTGGTATAAGGGGTAGTAGGAGCCACGCATAACCCATAAGGCTAGGGTGCTCCGAAGCACCCGTTTGCAAGACAAGACCCACGAGGGGTCCAGGAGTCTACAGGACCAGAGGGTACATCGGACCGTGTCCAAGAAGACGTGAGGCAGCCTCCCAACTGATTTGAACCATCAAAGACGTGGCGGGCGAGAAATAGAGGGTGCCCTTGGGCCAACTTGGCACGGAGAGGGGGCCTTAAGGAGATCACAGCCCTCCTGTAGGACCCCGCTGTGACAAACACCATTTAATAACAACCTGAACTCACCTGATTCTTGGCATTGATCTTTGATATAACTGTGGATTGCCGTGTTGTTCCTTTTACCCATCCCCCATGTTTTTGAAGGGATTGGGCATAATTTGAAATAAGTGGAATAAATAATTGTATCCTTCCAGCTTTGTTAAGTATAGTATACTTTTTTTCCTAACATCTTGATCAGAATAGCTAATGGCATTTTATAGATATTCTCATTACAGGCAGTCCTCAGACATATGACACAATTGGTTCCTGAAAACCACATCTTAAGTCAAAATGCTGTAACTCTGAACTGACTTTCCCATAGGAAACAATATTATAAATCGGGGATTGGTTCCTGAACCAAGGTCCGATACCCTATTTTCACCAAAAATAACACAGAATTTTGTACTTAAGCAATTATAGATTACTAATATAGCTATGTTAAGATATTTATATTGTAAATAGCAATCACATTGATTTGGAAGGATTTCTTTGAGGTGACTTTGCTGGACTTTTTGAACGGCTCTTGGTTGGACTTTTTGAAGGGTTCATGGCTGGAGTCTTGGCTGCAGGTTCTTCTGGAGTCTTATCTGCTTTATTAAAGAAAGTGTCCAAAGAAGTTTGGACAGATGTTCTCCAGGGAGATGGGCAACGCAGCAAACTTGTTCACTGGCATGGTGACGCATTGGGTCAAGTGTTGTAAAGTTGAAACTGATGTCAGAAAGTTGAAGCAGGGTGTCAATTTATAAGCATTGTAAGTGCGAAACATTATATCTCAAAACATTGTAAGTCGAGGACTGCCTGTATTATTTATCTATAATTGTAGCACCTAGAAGCACTAGCTGATTTTGAGGTACTGTTGTGCTAATCAGCCTACAAGTGTATAGATACTATTTTGGTGAAGCAGAAGTCCTTGCAAATGTTGTTACTGATTCCAATGGGGAATTTCATCTATGGTGAGAGACAGTCCATGTTCCAAAGAGCTGAAGATCTAAACTGGCAAGGTAAACACACAGTGGGAGGGGAAACAGAGAGAAGTAAGAAAACCAGGATCACATAGCAGGCTAGCAGCAGAGCAGACTAGAACCATATTCCTCTTAGAGCTGGTCTAGTGCCCTGTGGACCAAACCATGCTGACCCTCCTACTTTATTAACAAGTGAATCTTCCTAATAGCACATGTGGTAGGTAGTCAAATCTGCTTTGTGCAGATGGCAAAGCTGAGCCAGTTTAGACATAGAAAAGAGTTCTTTAGAGGCATGCCTCTTATCTAAATACATAAGAATAGGGGAAAAAAAAAGGAGGAGGAAGCAGAATATATACTTAGCATTCCTGAGGTGCTTAGTTATTACAATACTGAGCACCATAGAATGAACCCAGATCACCAGTGACTAGTGACTGATTGGACATGAAAAAAGATGTCTCAATTTTAAAAAGCATGAGGATGCAGTTGAAGAAGGAGATTAGGGAACAAATGGCAAGGTGTTGTTGAGCACTATGGATAGAAACAGACATGAATGCTGCATGCCACTGGAGGCTGGTGGGGCATGGCGAGCTCCCACAGATGTTAGCATTGCACTGGCGGTGTGAACATGGTGGTGGCAAGCGGGGAGCTCCCGCAGGCGGCCGCAGTGGTGCCTTTTCACAGTGTGTGCACCCACGTGCATCCCCTACACATCGCCAATGGAAACAGACATCGCCTTTCCTTTCTTTTATGCTGCCATAACATTTTTATGGCTGTACAAAGTCAAAGCAAACGCATCTATACCCCTTGCTGTGCCACAAATGTCTAAAATTTGTAGTTGTAACAAATGTGTAGTCATGACAAAGGCTGCTTTACTGTAGCATCCATTCTTTTGCTTCATGATGGGAGAGTGTGGGCAGCTGGAGCTGCCTGTGCTCTCCAGCCACTCTAAGCAGGTGCTCTGGAGGCTTGAGGGGCCTAATTGTGTGCACCCAGGGGATTCCCAGGCAAGATCAGACCATTTAAGTCCCTGGAGGATCTTCTTGGTTTTCCCCTCTTACAGAGATGAGTCCTGGGGAATCGTGGCGCCTCTCATAGATTTCATAGATTCTATAGATGTTTAGGCTTGGAAGGGGCCTTAGTAGATCATTGAGTCTGACTCTCAGTAAGCTAGAAAATCTAGGGTTTCCCTGCTTACAGAGATGCACCCCCAGCATCTCCTGTCTATGTCTCCTTAAGTGGGCACCTCTGGGATGTGCTGGATGTGTTCCCATAAATTGCAAAAAGCCAGAGTTCTTTACTTGAGGAGGTGTGGTGAGGGATCTTTGCTTATGGTGGAGAAAGCCTGGGATTCCTTGTTCATAGTAGTGCACCCCTGGAATCTCTTGGGAATGTCTTCTCAAGCTGGGAACCCAGGGTTTTCCCCACTTAGAGATGAATCCACAGGTGGCCTGAGGCAGTGCAGGAGCTGGGCCATTTTCCATGCCAACCCTTGCCTCTATGCTACCCTGATTGGACCCATGCATCACTGTAAACCTTGAGTTTGCATGGGAGCTGGCAGGAGTCCCAGCATCGAGGCATAGAGTATCAGGAATTCTTCAGCTCCCACACTGCCCTGTGCTTTCTCACCTGCTGACTTGTGGTTGGTTCACCCAGTGTTATGTCTGGAAGGAGATGGATGAGAGTGGAGAAAACAGCAGTAGATAGATACTGGGAAAGAGAATTACTGTAGAGAAAAAACTGAAGAGACTGGATTGGAGCAGCGTATGAGTGAGAACTGCTGAATGAAACTGTCAAGTGGAAGGCTTGTGCAGAGGCCCCAAGGTACAGGGGGAGTACCAGCTCTGTCACACCAAGCTGAATCTAAACACTAATGTGGCAGGCTGGCCGGTGGACTTGCCAGCAGCCTGGCTTGTTGGCTTGAGCCCTGATGGCTCAGGTTGATTGGTTGGGGCATTTCCCTTCTCCACTTATCAGGAGAAGGCAGGAGGTAGGCTTGCCCTACCCTGACACAAGGGTGAGGTGAAGAAGAGGACCTGAGGGACAACTAACCCCTCGGGCTTCCCCATTGGTCAATTTTTGGTCTGGGGGCAGAGCCTCCAGAATGGATAAAAGCCCATGTGCCTAGCACATGGGCGGCTTTAATGAGGGATGACTGAAGAGGGCTGCAGAAAGCACTGGTGGAGCTGACCAGTGGGGGTGGAGCAGTTGCCCCAGAAGTGGCCTGAAGGTGCATCTGTCAAGCGGGAGGCAGCAAGTGGCTGTGTCTTAGCCCCCTGTCACTAAGGGAGCATCAGTGTCAATGCATAGGGTGGTGCACAGGGCCTGGAGAGAGCTGAGGGATCCCCATGGCTGCGTGAGGCAGCATGGGTCCCCATCCCTGCAAGAGGCAGAAGCCCCACAGTACAGAGTGGTGCACAGGGGACCTGGAGAGAGCCAAGGGATCCCCACAGCTGCATGAGGCAGCACGGGTCCCCATCTCTGCAAGAGGCAGGAGCCCCATGGTGCACAGAGCAGTGCACAGGGCCTGGACAGAGCTGAAGGGACCCTGCAGCTGCATGAGACAGTGCAGGTCCCCATTCCTGTTAGAGGTGGAAGTCCCACAGTGCACTGAGTGGTGCATGGGGCCTGGACGGAGCTGAAGGGAGCCTGTAGCTGCACGAGGCAGCATGGGTCCCCATCCCTGTTAGAGGCAGGAGCCCCGCAGTGCACAGAGCAGTGCACAGGGACCTGGAAAGAGCTGAAGAGATCTCATGGCTGTATGAGGAAGCGCAGGTCCCCATCCCTGCAAGAGGCAGAAGCCCCACCATGGTGCACAGAGCGATGCTTGGAACCCGAGAGGGCTGATAGGCTGTATGAGGCAGCTTAGGCCTTCCCACAGCAAGTGGCAGCAGGACGGAGCGGCTTAACCAGTGAGGGGGGATGCCCCAGCAGGCAAACTCCACAGAGAGAGAGAGAGATAAGCCAAGCCCACTGGAGCTGTTGGGGAGTCATGAGTTACCTGGGTAGGGGATTGCAGTCCCAGGGAGAAGAAGAGGCAGGGGTTTCCACAGGGGAGGAGGGCAACTGGCTTCGTGGTTACTGAGTCATTTTAGTCAAGTGGACTAGTTGTGGGTGACAGTGTTTCTTTATGGTATCCTGTTTTGTTTCCTTGTATTATTCCTTCCTTTGTGGCACAATTGTGTATCATTATCTGTTTCATAACATGCAAATTGTGTCTTTGGCTGTAAACTTGTATATTTTAATGTTGTGTTATGAGACACCCATGAACTGCCTTGTTTTGCCTGGTTGTGATTCAATTGCTTAAGGGTCTCCTAGAGCCACCCCTTGTTCAGTTGTAGCAGGCTTACCTTTTGGAGCTTGGGTTGAGTTCCAGGCTCAGGACTCGGCTGTTTTGATTGGTGGAGCCCATCCACCAATCAGGAGGCAGCCGAAGGAGTGAAGCCACACCCTTTTCCTGAAGGGATGGGGAGAGGAGCTCCACGGACTTAATTGTAGACTGAAACCTGTCAGGTCCAGAAGACTTCAGGGGCAGAGCCCTGAAGAGTATATAAAGAGCAGCGTACCCAGGACAAGGGGAGATGCAACGGGGGAGCTGAAGATGGAAGATAGGAGCGAGAAAAGCTGGGGATGATCTCACCAAGTGGGGAATAGCTCTGAGCTCCAGAAGATCCTTGGGCAGATGTGAGACCCTCAGGCTCAAAATGGTGTGCATTTCAGCGCACAGAGATCAGGCTCTGGGGGCTGCAAATGGCAGCTCAAACCTGCAACCCTGGCAGGTGGCCGGGTACCACTGTGCACATTTTGGTGCATGGAGCTTGGGCTCTGGGAACCACAAACAGTGGATCGAGCCTGCAACCCCAGAGGGCCAGCAGGCCACATGGTGCATGGGGCAGCGCACAGGGCAAGAGCCTTAGGAGCTGCAGTGAGATGTCTCGGGCCTTATCTCCCGGCATGCTGCACAGGGCAGCGCACGAGGGAGTGGAGCCAGGGAGCAGTGGAGGCTGCTCAGGTTCACCACCTGGTGTCAGGTCAGATGGCCAGAGCCTGAAGGGCCCTCCCTTTGCTGAAAGAGCCCTCAGTGCCAAAAGCCAGGGCACGGGGAAATAATAGTGCCCAGGAGCCATCAGCAGCAGTGCAGCAGCTGAGAGGACCTGAGTCCTCAGTTCCTGGAGCGGGGCACAGGGTGTGGAGGAGCCCAGTGGTGTGGAGAAGGTCTGAAGGGGTGCTGCAGTGTGCGGCACAGAGGAGACCCCAGCGAGCTGCACCTTGACCACCACCACCTGAAGGAGCATGAGTCATTGGGCCCTTGGGTCTCACAGGGGAAAGACATTTGGGATGGGCAGGCCCGGAGAAGGGGGTGGGTGAGCAGCCCCTTGCCCAGTCAAGGCCCTAAGGGGAGAGGTCCCTGGTGCTTCCTGTACATACTCCCCGCTACCCTTAAGGGACCCCATTGGAAAGAGGACTATACCATGCTATGGGTCATGGACTATATTAAGGAGTAGATGTTATTAAGATTGTTTATGATTGCACCTTATATTGAAATGTTGTATTGTATGATGCTGCTAAAACTTTATTTGTGATGGGTAAATAGTGCTATCATGGGACAGAATAATTTCTGAAAAACACCCTGTTGGTTTTTCTTGAATGTTAGGTCCCCTAACTGGGTTGGGGCCCGTTTGATGCCTATCATTCTGCATTAAAGAAAAAGGGAACTGTTCCTCTGTAGGGGTAAAATCACATTTCCGCTGTTATAGTTGTGTGACCCTTAATTGAGTACAGGTTCCCCACTGTGCGGTGGGGAAGCTGTGGGTTCATTGTCAATATATATATTGCTTTCCCTGGGGGTTGTGGTTGGGAGTGATTCTCCCACAGTGTTATTAGGGTTTAACTTTGTTTATTGGTTAATGTCCTTTGTGCAAATATGTGTATATGATATTTAGTTTTATATTTATTTAAATTATATGTTAACTATGTGTAAATTGTTAAGAGCTTGTCTCAAGTCTAACTCTATAGAGGTAGGAGGGAGCCACAAGTCAGTGGTGGTGACCCTTCCCACAGCACCCTCACCTCTCACCACTCCCTTGTGATTGGGATCAGGGCACACCCTTGGGTGTACCCAGGCTGCACAGTATTTTACTTTCATGTGTTTATTATCCTTACATGTTGAATGTTATTGATGTAATCTCATTTATGCGTGCTCAGACTATTTTTTCATCTGTGCTGGATTTAATCTGCTGATGTATTGTTTAACCTGTGTTTTGCTGTTGCTTGTTCCCTTTGCCTGCTGCCTGAAGGGCCTACTGAGGGTAGGGCTGTGTACTAACCAGAAGACCGCTGAGGGTCAAGGCCTACGCTGATAAAGGGCTTTCATCTGCCGTACCCATTTGTTCTTGCCCGTGTATATGTTTCACTAAGATTCACTGTCTCTGTAGATTTAAATCTGTAGATAGCTCCTAGATATATGTACATGTTTAATGAGCTTTATTGATACTGCGCTGTAAATTAAATCTGTAAATAGTTAAACCTAACTGGGTGTCCATGGTCTCTGCTCTGGGGAGAAGGATGTGAGCCAGCCTAAGATAGGCAGTCATGCTCCCACAGCACACTTACACCTGCTAACATCCCTTCAGTTGGACTTGGGGTGCCAGCCACGTACCACCTGGGCTATGTTAAGATGTTTGGTTCTGAATGTATATTTCCTTAAGATGCTCATCAGGGATAGGAACTGCAGGTTTAAGGGCCTAGAAAGCATAACTGTTCAAGGGAGCTGCCTTTTATGGGACTACATTGCCTGTATGCGAAAGCAGGAAGGAAAAGACAAAGAATGAGCTGTACCTGCTAAGGGAGGTTAAGGACAACAAGAAGAGGTTCTGTAAGCATGTTGGCCGGAAAAGAAGAAACAAGGAAGTTGTGGGTCCTCTTTTAAAAAGCCAAGGAAAACTCTTAATTGAAAAAAGAGGAGATGGAGCTACTCAACAGCTACTTTGCCTCAGTTTTCACAAAAAAAATTAAGCTGCAGCCAGACACCTAATAGGGATTATTTGGATAAGGAAAGGGACAAGCTGAGGGAGGAGAAAACAGAGGCAGTCAGAAAGCTTTTGTTGCATCTGAATGAATTCAAGTCAGCAGGGCTGGATTAGCTTTATCCCAGGGTTCTGAGGGAACTGGCAGAGGAGATTGCAGAGCCCTTGGCAATGATCTTCATCAGGTTATGGAAGATGGGCCGAGTACCGGAGGACTGGAAGAGAGCCAACATAGCACCCCTCTTAAAAAAATTCAAGAAGGAGGACCCAGGGAACTAGAGGCAGGCTAGTCCCACCTCAATACCCAGAAAGTTACTACTTCATACCTTCAGGAAGTCCGTTTGCAAGAAGCTAGACGAGGCAAAGCTGATCATGAGCAGCCAACATGGATTTAGGAAAAACAAATCGTGTCAAACAAACTTTATCTCCTTCTTTGACAGAACGGGAGTGTCCACACAAGACATTTACTTTGCAATTGACTAATTAACTCCACAGTAAACTTTTCAGCATCTACACAGTTGTTCCTCTTAAGGTGCATGAAACTAATACACTCTGCAGCAGGGTAGTCTTGTAAAATACAAGTACTACCCTGCTGCATAGTTTTTTCATGTGCAGTGGACATGTAGATGCTGCCCCAGCTAGCTGGGGCACAGGGTTTCTCAGTGCAGGGCTAACTGGTAGGCAGCCCCTGTACTGAGGCACCCTATGCCCCAGGCAGATGCTCAGCAGCACATGGTGATGGGGGGAGCATCTGCTCCCCCCATCTCCATGTGCTGTGGAGAAGGGACTGGCTGGGGTGCAGGGTTCCTCAGCATGGGGGCTCCCTTCTGGCTAGCCCTACACTGAAGCACCCTGTGCCCCAGCCAGCTGGGGAAGCATTTATACGTCTGCTGCTGTGCATGAAAAAACTCCAAAGCAATAAGCTCTGGGGTTTATTTATGTACATTAATCGCATGTTTAGACTTGTCTAGTCTACACATGGGTGGATGAAGGGAATTCTGTGGATATAGTGTGTCTGGACTTCAGCAAGGCTTTTGACAAGGTCCCACATGGACTTTTCATAAACAAATTGGAGAAATGTGGGCTGAATAAAACTATTACAATGTGGATAGATAACTGGCTCAATAGCCACAAGTAAAGGGTAATTATTAATAAATCCATGTCAGAATGGCAGGACATTTGAAGTGGAGTCCCACAGGGGTCTGTCCTCAGCCCAGTACTGTCTAACATGTTTATTAATTATTTGGATGCTGGCATAGAAAGCTTTTTGAGCAAGTTTGTGGACAACACAATACTGAAAAGATTGTGAACACGTTGGAGGATGTGATCACAATTCAGAAGGATCCTGCCAGACTGGAAAGTTGGGCTAGACCTAACAGGATGAAGTTCAGTGAGGACAGATGCAAGGTGATGCACCTCAAGAGCAAAAACACAAAGACCAAGTGGGGGACACCTGACTGGATGCCAGGTCTATGGGAAAGGACTTGGGAGTCTTGGTAGATCATAGCCTGAATGTGAGTCTGCAGTGTGATGAAGCTGCACAAAAGATGAATGAGGTTTAGGGTTGCATCAGTATAAGAATTAGGTGCAAGATATGGGAGATGATAGTGCCTTTTTACTTAGCACTGGTTAGGCTTCACTTGGAGTACTGCGTAAAGTTCTGCACTCTATATTTTTAAAAGGATTTGGCGAAGTTAGAGACCGTTCAGAGGCAGGCAACAAAGATAAACAAGAGCTTGGAAAGCAAAACATACCAGGATAGTCTGCAAGAGCTATGCATGCTCAGATTGAGGAGAATGCATTTCAGAGGGGACATGATAGCAGTCTTTGAATACTTGAAGGGCTGCAGTCACAATGCGTAGTGGGTGCATGGGGGTGCACATGCACCCTGAGAGTGCTGGTGCACCCCCTGAAAGCCAGCATTTTGTGCTTAGGTGACAGGCAGGCAGGGCAGATGAGAGCACCGGTGCCCCCCCTGAGAGTGCCAGCCAGGGAGTGGGGTCACCAAGGGAAGCGATCCCCATGGTCCCCCTGCAGCCAATCGCACTGACTTGGAAGTGCCAGCGGCGTACCTGCAAGTGCCAGGTCAGCACGATTGGCTGTGGGGGGGAGCCCCTCTAGTTCCTGACTGGCTGCTGG
>NW_005842151.1:1928625-1937475 GCF_000455745.1 Alligator sinensis | reverse complement strand
GGGTGGGAAGAAGCTGGGCCACTGTGGTGGGGGGGGTAGGAGGAATGGGGGCTCGGGGCTGACACGGGGCAGGGGTGTGGGGAAGAAGTGAGCCCAGGCCCAAGGGCTGGAGGAAGCCTGCTCCTCCCCTCCTCCAGATGCTGCTGCATTGAGCCAGGCCTGCTGTTTCTACCCACCTCTGTGGTAGGCTTGCTCCCCCTTACGTCAGGCCTGCTTCCCACCTGCTTTGGGTCTGGGCACACTCCAGCCCTTCCCCACCACCACTGCTGCTGCTGCAGTGTGCCCACTCCTCCCCGCCCCCACACATTGGGCTCACTCTTTTCCCCCCCCCTCCCCCACTGCTGGGTTGCCTCTGCAGGCGGTGACTACAGAAGGGTGGAGGGGCAGACTGAGGCCAGCACCGGTGGCTTCACTCCCCTGCAGCATCCCAACCCAGCTCCCCCCTTGTGCCGCAGCTGCTGTCACTCCAGGAAGTGAGGGGGGGCGAGGCCAGCTCTCGTGGCCTCAGCCCCCACCCCTCAATTCCATCGTCACCACCTGCAGGGAGCAGGGCAGAGGGGGGTGAGGCCAGCAGTGCCTTGTTCCATCCACTCCATTGCCATTCCATCCGCTCCATTGCCATCACCTCCAGGGAGCCGGGGGCAGGGGGTGAAGTCAGCTGTCCCCTGTGTCCCTACCATCATGGCAATGCATTACCACCTGTCCAAACACTTCTTTGCACTCTGATTAGCTGTTTGTCAGCAAATCAGAGTGTGAATAAAGCATTACAGACAGACAGATAGACAGACAGATTAAGGCTTTTATAATATTAAAATTGGATATCCAGGAAAAAATTCTTCAGTATTAGAACAGTGAGGCAGTGGAATAGACTGCCTGGGGAAGTTGTGGAATCTCTATCACTAGAGATATTCAAGAAGAGGTTGTACAGCTACTGGTGGTTATGATCCAGGTGTTGCTAAGCCTATGTTCTACTATGGGTATTTCCCATGCTTCTGGGCTTCTGCTTAGGGTCAGACCAATCACCATATTTGGGGTCAGGAAGTAATTTTACCCAATGGCTAGATTGGTATGGACTGTGAGGTTTTTGCCTTCCTTTGTAGCAGAGGGCACAGTCCTCTACCCTGGACCTCTTGAGCATATATTGACAACATTTTATAGAAGCAGGCCATTGGCTGCCATGGTTCTCCTGCTTTATGTGGAGCAGGTTAGGTTTAGGTCTATGTTGGGTCAAGGTTGAGGGTAGTGTTACGCAGAGTTTAGATCATGGTTGTATAGGATGGTTTTGATAGGGATGATCCTGCCTCAGGCAAGGGGTTAGACTAAATGACCTCTGGAGGTCCCTTCCAGCCTTACTTCTCTATGACTCTTGCAGAAGACCTGAGGTAAAAGTAGTGAGAGGGGTTGCAAGAATTGTGAGAGGATTTGGGGAGAGATGGGCACAAAAATCAAAAAATAATTAATAGCCTGGAGAATGGGGTCCTAGATGGGAGGCATAAAGAAACTGAGGTATTGTTGCTTCCTGAGTCATTGCTGTCCCAGAGGAAACCACGAGTGTACAGGTGTTCAGGATTTTTCTTTCAGAGCAAAAATGGTCACTCTAGGAGAAAAATAACCTGGGAACAGCCAGGGTGAAATCACTGCTGGGATAGTTTCTCCTGGAAAAGAGCATGTCTGTATACGTTCTTTTCTGAGAAAATCCTGCAGCATTCCAGGGTGCTTTGCTCCCACCCCCAAACCCAAGGAGACTCACTGGACTCTGCTGCTGCAGCCAAGCAGGGAGCAGAACATGACCCCTTTGCAATCCCCAAATGGTGCTGCAGGGAGACAGACTGACCCTAAGCAGTCTGGGTCAGCTAATCAGTGCTTCCCTGTGCACTGCTGCCATTCTGTCCCTGGGCAGACTGAGGAAGCCTGCAGAACATGCTGAGATGTGTGCACAGGGTTCCCCTGGCTATATAGCAGGCTCTCTGCTCTTCAGGGGCTCAGCATTCAAATGTTTGTTCAGGGATATCCAGATACGTTTACTTCTTGCCAGGAGAACAAACCTGGGAGAATTCTCCCAGATCACTTGCATCCCTAATCTGTTTTATGTTGGTGGTGGTGTGTGTGTGTGTGTGTGTGTGTGTGTGTGTGTGTGAGGGAGGGTTGCATGTTCACACATGGGAAGTATCTTAGGGTTTTCCCCACTACAGAGCACAGTATAGTGTTGATATGCCCAAGACAGCTTGGGTACCAGTAGCAGTCTAGCAGAGGCAGCAAGGACTTTCACATGAGATACTCTACGCTGCAGTAGGTAGTAGTATGTATGTTCCCTTACTTTTATGGTTGCCTTTATACTGCTAAATACATTATGCCTAGAAGTGGGGTTTAAATTGGACTCTGAAATGGATAGCATTTTTTCTTGAGGAGGGACTCTAGGGGAGCGGCAGGTAGTTATTGGTCCAATCTATAATAGATAATATAGACAAAGAGCTGGTCCCAAAGACTGAAAGGAAACTGAACTTCCTGTTTTGCCACAGCCAGCAACAGGAGGACACTGTATGGCACTTGAGCTCTCTTACAGAATTCTACATTTTCCATCCAGGATTCTCAAATCATTTTACAAACATCAGGAGAAAACCTATGAAAGGAAATGGTACAGCACCCAGTTTAAAATTGTTTCTAAGTACTTCTAAACTATACACATTTACCATGAGAAGCCGCTTCTGGAATTGATATCCATTTCTTTTCATTAGAGTATTTTAAGAATTATTGTCTTGGCAACCAGTAAACATGCATGATGTAAGATTTTTCCCTTCAAGCTCTCTTTGTGTTGGAAGCGTAACATAAGAAATAGAACTTAAGTGAAATTGGAAAAAGTGAGCCAAATTCATCTCTGGTGTTACTATATTAATTTCAGTCTGTGTTAGATTAGATATTAGTATGTCTAGCTGTTTTGGAAGTATCTACACATCATCAAGATGCCTGTATTCTGAGTAACAAACTAAGGAATCTCTTTCCTGTTATGGCTGGAGTGCCAGTAAGGCTGTACAAGAGGATTCCATAACAAGTAATAAACCTAAGCTACATGAAGTTTCAAAAGTCCTCTTTTCTCTATAATATATCCAAGGATGAGACTTCTGGAGAAGGTAGAGCTGGGCCATAAACTTTTGCATCCTTTGTTGCAGTTTTACAAATTTACCAATGCTTGGTTTTTCTGAAGGAAAAGTTTAGAAATTGTTTTAGGAATAAACTGATTGAGAGGAAATTAGAAACCTTTCAGTTACTCTTACTAGAAGGTAATAGTTTCAGCTGCAAAGAGTTCATTAGAAATCAGTTTTGGCATGGGCTTTAATTTTTTAATCTATTTATTTCTTACACAAAATTGAAAGAAGAGTGAACCAAAACAGATTATAAATTCTGAGCATTGTTTGATTATTTTTTCATGATACAGTAATTTGGTGATAAAAGGACTGTTACCGAACAACCAATAAGAGTGTAAAATTATCCTTGTAGCAGTTTTTACTCCTCCCCATTGGAAGGTTTTATTTGTCACTGTGCCCCTTTTTGAAAGGCTGAGACCTTCTCCTTGGCCACATTGTTGTTCTTCACATGCTGATTCCTTGAACATCTGTTCTGTCATTAGTGTTTGTATACAGATTGAGGGGGTGGGGGGCAGGAAGGGGAGTTAGCTATAGCTATAACAGAAACTAATGCCTGGCCAGACACATCTACCAATTTGTAATTTGACAGAAAATTCCATATGACTGAAATGCCATCACTTGCTTCTAGGGGAGAAAGGAATTGGTTTGTGTAGGTTAGCAGATGGTTTCCTAAACTGGAAGAGAGTCCTAATTTTAACTGCTGCTAAGAGTTGTTTAAAGTAAATTAGTTGACCTTATTGACTGGAGCCATGAACTCCAACCTTGAAGACGATTAGGGGACAGCTGTTGAATGTTATCTCCTACCTTCTGTATTTTCTGTAAATTAGCAAAGAAAATACAGAAAGCCATAGCAAGTCCAGAGTTTAGGTCTTTAAAATAACAAATTGAAACCTTAGTAACTGTATATTAGCTTTGGTTATCCTAACTCTAGATAATTCTGTTCTAGACCCAGGAATAGAATGAATTAATGATTCTTATTGAGGATTAATATATTGCTGTCTAATCCATCATTATTATTATACACTACAAGTGCTTTAAAGTATATGATCCACAACAGAGATAGGATTTACTCAAACAGTAGTGGCCAATGCTAAGTACACAAATTTCAAAGGGTTCAAACCCTGGTGCCAATCTATATGGGGAGATGTAGTTGCATGAAACTCTTACAGTTAAAGTCCTGGTTCAAAACAGTTGTTATGATTAAACTGTCATTTGTCAGTCACCAAAACATACATTTTACTCACTTGTCTCACATATTGCTTGAATAACCTGAAGGTCACTGTGTGTGTGTTGTGTCACTCCTCTGTGCTTAATTCATAGAGAATGTGACAACATTCCACTAGAGATACTGACTCATTATAAGTACAAGTGGAGGGGCGGGGACATTGTTTAAATGTGTAGTGGTGACTAACATAGCAGCTGTCACATTTCTAAAGCTAGGGACAGACATTCAAAAAGCCTGAGCCTGAACTGATTCAGTCTTTGCAGGTTAGTTTAACCTGGCTAGACTAAACCAGTTTGTAAATGCACAGACATCCGTTCTGTACTGAAGAAATGCATGTACATGCCTACAGTGGCTCAGGCTAGAAGTTGGGGGTGCTATTGCAGCCCTCCTTTCCCTTTCACAATGATGAGCTTAGGGACAGTATGGCCAGGCTGCAGCAGGATGCTTTGATTAGGGAGGGGTTTCCCCCTCCCCCCACCTCAGTGTTGATAACAGAGCATTGAGTTACACAGCAGGGAGTTACACAACGAGTTGTTAGCATTTACCCATTCCCCCCATCAGCAAAACACCAGCCTCTCTCATTAATTCAAGCTCTTCTTAAACAACTTTTTCCAAGGAAGGAATGGAGGGACATTACCAGCTACCTGTTGATTAGCTCCAAAAAGGCCTAAGCAGACACTGTTCTATCTGCTTTTGTCCTGTTTCCCACAACATGGATGGTAGCCAGCATGTGGCATGCTAGCTAATGCTAAGAGGTGTCTGTGTAAGGCAGAGGGGAGGGGAAATCCCTGTTCTGCTGTACATGCAGTCTCTGCCAGAGCTACAGCCAGGGAGCAGAGGGGAGGGGTCAGCCCTGCTGGGCTAGAGCAGAGCCCCATCCAGAGTTGCAAAGCATCTGGGAAGCTGGAGGACTCTGATTTAACTTAAACCAGGAAGGGGTCTGGGACAGACATTGCATAAATCAGTTTGACCCAAAGCAGTTAAGTCTGATACTACATTCAATCAGGTTTATCTCAAACCAGTTTCAGCCATTTTCAGGCTGGTTTATGTGCATTGAATGTCTATTCTGTTACAGGTTTAAACCAGTTTCTGATCACTTATATCAGTTTATGTGTAAGGTCTGTCCCTAGCCCTTGTGTCCTGAGCTAGCAGCTTTGAAGGCCAAGAGGTATACTCTGCTAATGAATAAGGAGACAGCAGTAGGCAGATCAATTGATGCGATGCAAGCACATTCATCTTGCTGCTGCAGCTAGTCCTGGCTGTATTCCATTTCCTGAAGTCCATGAATGATTACATCATGTTTTGGGAACTGTGTGATGATATTGACTCTTTCATAGAAGGTCCCTCTGGCTGCCAGGGTATCATTGCTGCTAAACAAACATGGATGTTCTTACTGTAAATACTTTCCCTAATTTTTCTGTGGTGACAAAATGTGGTAAATGAAAATAACTGACTGATGCATATCAAAGTCTTGTGATTTTAGAAGGTTAAGAATGTAAGAAGTCCCACACTGGGTCAGATCAGTGATCCACGTAGCCTAGGAAACTGTCTGCAGCAGTGGCAGGGGTAAATGCCTTAGATGAAAGCGTATGAACAGGATATATCTAGAGCAGCTGTGGGTAAAATATAGCCTGCAGACCAGATCCAGTCAACCAATGGATTCTATCTGGCCTGAAGTGGGTTCCTCAGCCCCACCCAGCCCAGGAGCAGGGTCCAGCCTAGGCTACAGTGAGTGCAGCTGGTCCTGCTGCCTCCTGGCATATGGGGGTGGGGACAGCGCAAGGGCTGCACCTGGCTTTCTGGCAGCCCCTGTGGCAACAGCTCACTCTGCCTGGCTGCCACTGCCAGTGTCCCTGCCGCACCACCAGACCCAGCCCTGCTGCCAGGGCACCCCAGCCCATCCATCTTGCACCCACTGCTAGGGGCACTGGACAGAGCGGGTGGGTGGGTGCAATCTCCATGGAGACCAGCCTAGGAACCCTGCTGGCAGGCCACAAATGGCCGAGCAGATGGGATGGGGCCATGGGCAGGTGGGGAGAGGCATCCGGGAGTGAGATGTGTGGATGGGGCCAGGATCATGGGATGGTAATAGCACAAGGCTGGAGGCTTCTCACACATCTCTGCCTGCGGAACAAGTGCCGATCTCAGGGATGTGCAGGGAGTGGGTCACAGCTCTGTCCTGGGCACTGGGCCCTGATCCCTTGCCCCATGCTGGCATGGAACAACAATCCCAGCCCCGCCTGCCCATCCCACTCCCTTCTACCCAGCCAAATGTGTGCTGCCCACAGGGGTACTGGACTGGTTTCCATGGAGACCCTGCCTTCCTGCTCTGTCCAACACTCCTGGTGGTGGGTGCAGGGTAGACAGGCCCAGGGCCAAATATGACCAATTGCCCCCTCCTGCCCTGGCCCACAACAGCTCACCAAAACTCCTTAAGTGGCTCTCCTGTTCAAATAATTGTCCACCTTTGATATAGAGGGATATATGTATTCCTGTCATACCTTCCCTGGTACACATCATCATTGTCTTAGAGGTGCCCACTGAAAGATACCACCCTGATCGTTTTGTTTTATAGCTTAATGGAATAGCCATGAATTTGTCTAGTCTCTTTTTGAACCTACCTCTACTATCTACTTCTCCAACCTCCTGTGTTTAATGAGTTCCACAGATTAACTATGAAATGCATAAAAAAGTACTTTCTCTTATCAGTTTTAAACCTGTTTCCTGCTTATTTCAGCAGGTGCCCACTAGTTCTAGTATTCTGGGACTTAGTGAATAATAGTTTGCTCTTCACTTTGTCCGTGACATTCATGATTGATCCTCTTCCTTCATGTGGTCAGATAGGGGATGGAGGAATTGGTCAGAGGATATGGATAATATGTTCAGAGGAACCTTCAGCAGTGCAGTTTCACCCTCTCTGGGTGATACAGTTCTACCTATTCCAGAGGCCAGGAAACTATCAGATATTAATCTATCAAAGCTATGTAAGAGCCTAGGAGATTATGCAATTAAGCAATATACACCCCAGCTTAATCTGAATTAGATTCTAATTGAAGTTAAGGTTGACAGCTACATTTGCTTTGGGATATCTGTTGGGGATAAAGTAATTGCCTTTTAGAGAATGCTATTGACAGTGTTGTAGGCTATATCATTATTTATCACTTATGTATTTGATTTCTATGCTGCTGTGCCCAAAAAAGGCTCAGGGCAGCTTACATAAAAAGTCATAAAGCAGATAAAAATAATAAAACAATGATAAAATAATTCCCCAAACAATACCTAAGTTTAACCCCACCTGCTAAAAACCTGCTCCCCCAAAAAAGGTTTTGTATCATCTCCACACTAGGGCTCTGGCAAGCTTCAAGAGGAAGGAATTCCAGGTCTGGGACCATAAAGATGAAAAACTATGCACAAGTATTTCCTTTCATTTTTTTTTGGATTTGTGTATTTGCAACATGTTCTACTATACTTCTGCATGTTGCTGAAACTAATATGCCTTTATCTCAATAGCAGAATTGTTTTATCCTGAAAATTCCCCCAAATATATGCAATAGGGTGAAATTCTGCTTTTAATCCTGAAAGGAAAATGGAATCCCTCTTTGAAATGTAGTTTAATCATTTACCCTACTTAATGCTATGTAAAGCACAACAAATTGAAGACAATCCAGCGCAAGCATATATATTTTGGAGCACTTAGATGAGTCATTCTTTAAATAGAAATGGCTTCACAACCTAGTACCCTGCTTTCATGTTATATGAAATAAGTCATAAGTAATTGTTTTGCTGCATTCAGGTACCTAGAACAGAATAATCCTGAATGGGGGGATTTTCTGGGGAGGAAAGAACAAAGGGGCTATGCATAAAGTGATATAAGAAGTGGCCAGCATTAAGTGGCTTGTTTATCTCTATGAGATGAACTCAGTAAGAGCCTGTCACAACTCCAGAAATAAACACAGTCTTGAACAGTAGCCCTGAGACATAAGAGCTATGGACAAAAATTACACTTAAACTAGTATAAGTGATCAGAAACCAGTTCAAATTGGTAACACAACAGAAGTTCAATGCACATAAACTGCTTTCAAAATGGCCAAAACTGGTTTAATATAAACCTGGATGGATGTAGAATCAGACTGAACTGATGTAGGTTGTCCCAGGGACGCCAGGGTTAGAAGGGTACCCCGGGGCCGGACCAGGGGGGAAGTAACCACCTACTTTCCCCACACAGAGGCCGGAGCGAGTAGGGACACGCACGCGGGGAGACTGCCAGCGCGGTTCGTAAGCCGTGCTTATATCCAGCTGGGGCCGGGTGACGCCGGTGGGAGACGCCGCCTGGCAGAGATAAAAGGCGGCCCCGGAAGCGGGGCCAGGAGGGAGGCGGGGGAAGCCCGCAGGGAACCCCAAGAGCGGGACCTGTGCCAGCAAGGCACATGCATCCAGCCCGACGGGGTCAGCCGAGGCAGCGGCGCTAACTGCAGCAGCCGC
>NW_005842151.1:1927912-1928611 GCF_000455745.1 Alligator sinensis | reverse complement strand
GCGGCAGAGAGACCAGCCGCATTAAAGGAGCCGGGAGAGAGAGCTGCGGCTACAGCAGTGAGGACTGCGCTCTTAAAGGTGCCATGGATAAAAAGGAAGAGGACGTCGGCAACCTGACAGGAGGAGGAACTGGCTACAGCTGTAGCAGGAGTGCGGGTGGCAGGACCGGTGAGGTAACCGACTGCGGACCCCGCGAGAGAAGTGACAGGTGGGCCGGTGGGGAGCCGGCAGCGGACTCGGTGAAGAAAAGAACGCCAGAAACAAGACTCCCCGAGAGAGGGAGCCACGAGCCCAGGGAGTAGGCACCCGGGAAAGTCGGTGGCCTTAAGCCTCCTGACAGGCCGGTAGCCAGGGGGAGCTCATCGGTCGGGGCTTAGGCACCTGGGTTAGAGCCTGGGCTTGGCGTGATATAGGAGTTGGAGTTTTAGTTTTAGTACAAGCGTCCTTTGGGGCTAGCTCGTGGTCGTAGTGTTGCAGAGGCCTCGGGACCATACGGGCTAGGGGCAGCTGAGAAACCAGGAGGGGTGAGACCCCTAGACAGATTCCAGCCTGGGTAGTTTGGATTCCTGGAGTAAGGACCACCGGGTGAGTCAGGACCGAAAACGCGGCGGGGTCGCCGGAGGAAGGCCACTAGAAGACCAGCAGCAGCAGGTGGCAATTGGCCGGGGTGTAGGGGAGGTCGGAGCCCCGTGAGTGCCC
>NW_005842151.1:1922863-1927825 GCF_000455745.1 Alligator sinensis | reverse complement strand
GGCCCGCCCGCCCCCACCGGCGCCACCCCCTGGGGCCCTCTGGTGAGCTTGTGGCCAGTGAGAGCGGCCACTCGGGCTAGGGCAGCCCGAGAGTGCCTGGTCTAACGGAGGCAGGCACATTGGTTAAATTGGTTTATTGAACTTCTGTTCCAGATCCTCTCCAGCTTCACGTTAACTCACAGTCCCCCAGAATCCCAGGATGCTTTGTACCTCCCCTGCAACCTCCCTCCTGCAGGGTGGGTAGGCTAGTTTTAGCCCAAGCTGTCTACTCTAGCCAATCAGGGTGGTGTGCTCTAATGACCCCAAGCTTCTGGCCTGGGACACTGCAGACATATGACTGCATTTCTGGAATCAAAGGTGAATATCTGTTCACTTGCTTGTTGGTTCAGCCTATGCAGCTTAGTCTAACCTGCAAAGATTGAATTGATTCAGCCTTGAGCTTCTTGACTGTCTGTACTTAGCTAAATTGATCCATTCATGTCAGGAGAAGAAGGGTCCCCTCTTTCCCTTAAGGACCAGTGCTTGAGAGCATATAATGTGCACAAAGCATGTTTGTTTTCAACTCAACACTGCATTTTGCAGCATTCGTATTCTCAGCTCTGCCATCAAAGATATGAGGGAGAGGAGAAAGGGTTCAGGTTCACTTTCACAGAAACAATGTCCTATAGGTCCAAGTTCATACATTGGAGAGCAGTGGCATACTGTGGGTCTCTGGCGCTTGGGGGCCAGTGCTTGCATTTGCTCGGGGTTGGTGGGTGTGCGGGGGGGGGGGGGGGGGGGGGGTCCCTCAGTGACTGATTGCCAAGCCTCGAAACGCCTGGAAGTAGTGCCAGGGGACTGAGTACCCGCTGGAGGGCCTGGCTGGCACCCTGCCCCAGGCTGGCACCCCAGGGCATAGCCCTCTGCTCCCCACATTACTACGCTACTGTTGGAGAGTGAAATGTGGCACATCTGGGACGTTCTACCCTTATTTTTCTTCATCCATTCCCACCCAAACCAACATTACTGATCCTCATTCTCTGTTGTGATTTTTGTTTCCCCTTTCCCTGTATTGTGTACTGTTCTTCCTCATTTATCTCCCTCCCTTGTAGCTGCTACAAAACTATTAATTTTCAGTTCTCTGTTCCCTTACAACCCCACCACACCTAGCAATCATTCACACATTTATTTTCTTATCAAAGTTAATTTAAGCACCCTTTAAACGATCTATTGTTCCCAGATTGCACTTCCTCCCCCTCCCGCCCCTTCCCCCAAAAATGCCTTAACAACAATGGATTTCATCAATGTACCTAAGACTATTCACAGGGTTCTGCCAGAGACAGATTTTCAATTTACATTGGTGGGACCTAGGTTCTTTAGCCATGGCATATCCTCACAAGCTAGCTTGGTTACCTGAGCATTTAGGGCACTGTTACACATGCTCTGGGGGCTGTGGGGGGTACTTTAATTACAGCATGTCGGAGCAGCCTCCACACTCATGTGTGGCATCCCGTACTGGCTGGAAGCCTTTTTGGGCAGTCTCTCTGCACAAGGTCACTGTAATTAATTTGGCCCAGACTTGTCCAAGAGTGCAACTCTTCTTGGAGTAACATTTTCTCAAAGTTGTTCCGTGAAGTCCTTAATTTTGCTATGCTTGCAGACTAAGTGATACTTTTAATAGCAGTTAGTAAAATATCCTGGATAATTTCGTTAGTGAAATGAATTGTATGTTTGAATGAATTGTTTTATGAAAAAAGGAATGGCAAATACATAACAGAATGTTGAAGATATTCCTAACTGAATGGTAGTGTATTTTTTTTTAAACATAGGGTAAATGCTAAGCATTAATTACTTGTACAGTGTCAACTCCGTTATCTAATGGCACAAAAATCTGGTCAGTTGCAATGCTCTAAGGCAGACATTGGCAGCCTATGGCCTGCAAGCAAGATTTGGCCCATGGAGAGAATTGGCAGCAGGGAATTGGCAGCATGCTCCAGCCTGAGCAGCAGAGGTATCCCCAAGGTCCTATTTCTGTTCAACTTATTTTCAGTGCTGCAGCAGAGGAGATATCCCCTGAGTCCTAATGCCTGCCTTTTTCTATTTATTCCCTTTTTAGCATCTGCTGATCACTGGGGTACTGTGGGGGTGCTGCTTGTGGCGGGGGCTGGGTCACAAGCAGTGGCTCATAGTGGCAAAAAGTTGCCAAGCCCTGATCTAAGGGTATAAGATCTCTTTTTAGTATTCAGTTACCAATATAGGTCAGGGAAGGAACTTGCATAAGTAAATAGACATTTCATTGTATTGGAGCAATTATGGACAAAATCCTCTTTAACTTCCTTATAATTCCTTTAAGGGTAATAGATTGCATGGATGGAAATGAGCAGGATTCCAGAAAGCTGTGCTTTTAAAATTATACACCTCATAATTCTAAAAAGTCTCAGTCAGCTTCACAACTTAAACATAAGCATCAACTCCTTTCTAAAAAATCAACAGCACACCTTAAAAAAATAGTCATAAAGAAATAATTAAGAGTGATGGGGGACCCAAATGCAGTGTAAGGTTCAAAGTTACCTTATTAATGTGCTGTTTCAGTAAATAGAGAAATCTCACAATAATTCAATAATCTCTTTTCTGTTCTTGAAATGCTGGTTCTCCAAAAATCAAAATGATCCTACATTCACAAAAGTAACTGTTAGTCTGTTTAATACTCTTACCTGCAAGATTCTAGAAAGCATGCTTCCTAGAAGCATGATTTGCTGTCAGATAGTAATGAGAGGCAGAAGCTGGGGGGATATTATTGTGTGTGAAGTTTTGAGCCTCCAGTTATTTGAACCCAGATGAACCATATGTGCAATGTTAGTAGCTAAATATTTTAAGCCCCCCAGAAATGTTAATTTAAACGTGCAATGTAATCTGAGGAATTTTATGTCAGATCGAAAAAAGTATGCATCATGGCATACATTCAAATTAAAGTGGTGTACAAACCAGCCACAAAGATGTTTTATGTGGATCATCTTTGTGTCTTGTTTGACATTTTTATCACATGAAAAACTGATAGAATATGTAGAATGTTACAAATTATTGTGTGATTAACATGTTAATCATGTTATAAATGTAACTTCTGCCTGTGTTATCAGATAGATAGAAACAAGCAGGTACAAATCTAGCTAGTGATTTTTGCATTTGGAAGCCACATAAAAATGTGGAAGTGCTATTGCCACTGCCACAATTTATAGCTGTTTATGAAGATCATGTCCTTCCTGTTCTAGTGCACAAAAATTAATTAACTGCTGTATTTCATTTCAAAGACTTAATAGTTTGGCCCTGTATCTTTAGTGCAAGTACCTGCTAATCTTTGAGTTGATTATAGCTAAAATTGCTAAGCACCTTCTGATCCCAGCCATAGTACCTTTTTTCAGTAGCTTCTATAAAGTGTGATTTCTTTTTCACTTTTGCATTACTTTTTGTTATTGGTAGCTATTATTCTGTTAAGTAATAACACTGTGGGTGATAAGAGTTTAATATTTTGCAGCTGCATAGTAGTTTTTCCTCCAAAAAGTTCAGAGTGTTTTTACTAAGATACCTTTTATTAATGCTTCTGCAGTGGATGGGCAACAACAACATCAACAGGCCACTGCTCATCTGATATGCATCTTTATGGATCACTGGTTCCAAACCATTAGCAGCCTACTGTTCATGCAAATGCCCTGCCTCCATCATGCTTTTCTGGTACAGGATGTTATAGAACTTGCCTGTTCTATAAAAGGAGTCTCCGGACCTTTATGACCTTCCATTCATTTTAGAACTATGAGTGATCAGCTGCCTAGTAGATTGCATCTACTGTGACCCATGGGACTTTTAATGTGTAAGCAATTAATAAATGTCCATATAAACAATGACTAGATAAGAAGGATGGTCTAGTAATGCAGTGGTCCCTAGCCTTTGCTGACCTATGAGCAGCAATACTGAGCAAGCAACATGCTATGGGAAACATCCTACTCTACCTGTCAACATCAGTTTTAATATTCTCACATGCAAACTACAGATTGGAGATTACTGGTCTACTAGATTAGGTGTTTGATTATAGTTCAAGAGACCAGGGTTCATTTACTATTTCCAATACCATTTTTTACTAGGAACAAGTCAATTAATCTCTACGAATAGAAACAGAAATTGCACTGATTTCTGAACAAGTTGTGCCTCTGATTTTCCCAGAACAGAAATATCCCAGAATTGACATATATACACATTGCCATTCTAATCAAGGTTTAGTGAGTGGCTGAATTCACTGTCATGTTTCTGCCATTGATTCAATGGTGCAATCCCAGAATAACCATTCAGATGCACTTTGTGGTGTCCCAGGATCAACTATTTCATAGATTTCATAGACATCAGGGCTGGAAGGGACCTCGGAAGATCATCGAGTCCAGCCCCCTGCCCAAAGGGCAGGAAGTCAGCTGGGGTCATAGGATCCCAGCAAGATAAGCATCCAGTTTCATCTTGAAGGTGTTCAATGAAGGTGCTTGAACCATCTCCGGTGGCAGGCTGTTCCAGACCTCGGGGGCTCGGACAGTAAAGAAATTCTTCCTTATGTCCAGCCTGAAACGATCTTGAAGTAGTTTGTGACCATTCGACCTCGTCATCGTCATTTGGGGCGCTCTGGTGAACAAACGTTTCCCCAGATGCTGGTGGTCACCCCTGATAAACTTATAGGTGGCCACCAGATCACCCCTGAGCCTGCGCTTTTTCAGGCTAAAGAGCCCCAGGGCTCTCAGCCTGTCATTGTAGGGTCTGCTTCCCTGACCTCTGATCATGCTCTTCTCTGGACTCTCTCAAGCTTCTCCACATCCTTTTGGAATTGTGGAGCCCAAAACTGGACACAGTACTCCAGCTGCGGCCTCACTAAGGCCGAGTACAGGGGGAGAATGACGTCCTGGGATTTGCTTGAGAAGCATCTATGGATGCAAGCCAGCGTTTTGGTAG
>NW_005842151.1:1913055-1921281 GCF_000455745.1 Alligator sinensis | reverse complement strand
CTGTCACCCAGCTTCCCATCGATCACTAGGTCGCCGACTAGGTCATCCCCAGTAGCCAGTACCAGGTCGAGCAGCGCTTTGCCTCTCGTTGGCCCATAGACTTCTTGAGTCAGGTAGAGGTCATCCACGCACGAGAGGAAGCTCTGCGACCGCTCAGATTTTGCTGAGCGATCCTCCCATGAGATGTCTGGGTAATTGAAGTCACCCATGACAACCATGGTCCTGGAGCAAGCTGCCTCAGCCAGTTCCTGGGCAAACTCCTGGTCAAGCTCAGGACTTTGGGTGGGAGGTCTGTAATAGACTCCCACCATTGCGTCCCCTGTGCCGTGTTCCCCACGGATTTTAACCCAGAGGGTCTCCAGCCGTCCACCCTGGTCACCAATATCGGCTTGCAGGGATGTGTAGTTTTCCTTAACATAGAGAGCTACCCCCTCCGTCCCTTTTCTCTACACGATCCCTCCTGTACAGGGTATAGCCATCTATACCCGTGGTCCAATCATGTTAGTACTTCTTGTCCTGTGAACCATTCTAGAATTCATGTTGTTCTGGGTTAAGAATGGTTTATCCCAGGATAAATGTGATATCTGTTTGTAGCCCAGTTGCTTCATCTGTAAAATGAGGGTAAAAGGAATATAATACAGAGCTTGTATAATATTTCATTAATGACTATGAAGCACTGAGGCACTACTCTGATAAGGGCCTGTAACACAGAATCCCTACCCTGTTATGGAAAAGCGGAACAGTCCCTTAAAGGGAAGGGTTTTCTATGACCCAGATAAAGGCATCCAGCCATGCTGGGGTTTATAAGCAGCGTTGCCAGCAGGTCAGCTAATAGTGCACCTGACCAAAAGAGGGAAGGCAGGGGTCTGGGCATACAAGCCCTGGCCAGAGCTAGAGCCAATAGGCTGTCTCTGGCAGCAGAAGAGAAAGGAGCCCTGCAGGGGGTCTGTGTGCTGAAAAAAGACTAAGAGCTTGCTATACCTGGACATGGCATAGAAGCCTGGGGTTGAGCTGAGCCAGGGAGTCTTGCCCTGCTGGCCTCCAGATGAAGATCTCCTGACCAGGAGAGCTGTAGATGGGTGCTGGGCTGACCCCAGAGCTGCTCTCAGGACTGCCAGCATGATACTAGTCCTGCTACCCCTGGCTAAGAGAAGCCCTGCTGCAAGGCAGCGGGATATAACTTACTGTTTGCACTGGTGGTTTGAGTGGGACTGTAAGGGACGGTTTTTGGGGATCCTGTTAGTGCCCTACGGGCATGTGATCACCTTGTAGGTAGGTGATCACTCTGTAGGTAGCAGCAGCCATCACACTGTAAGAAGAAGCCAGCTTTGAAAAGGGTGGAACATGGAAGAAAGCAGCAAAGGGGTGAAGCAAAGGTTCACACCAGTTGCAAACTGGATCAGCCTGCAGCCAGCCATTGCACCCAACTCCCTTCCTGCCAGTGCTAGAACATGGCTTCCTCTGCAGTCTGAAGCTGGAGTCCAGGCTTAAGGTGTAGTCAGATGTATAAGAGGGTAGTGTGCATGCCGGGAGCGGTCCGAGGCCCTCGGGGGCGCGCGGCGGGCTGTGGCCAGCAGCCCTGGCACGCGGGTTGGGGAATGCAGGCCGGAGGACTAGAATTAGGCACGGACGCGTAGCGGTTGATTAAAGATTATTTTACTTACACTGTAGATGGTCGTGGTGCAGGCAGGAAAACTTGCTTGAGTTGCAGTTACAGACAGGAAAGAAGAAAAGCGGACAAGAGTTCCTTCCACGCGAACTCTAGCCCAATCCGGTTGAAGGCTATAAAAACGCGAGCCCGTCGTGTCAACCAAAGAAAACAACTCGGAGAAGAGCTCTGGATACACTCACACGAAGTTTGCTAGGCTCTGTGGAACTTGCGCGCAGGGAAGGGGTTCGTCGAGGGATCGTTCGGCGACGGGGAGAGGCCAGAGGTTGATCAGACCCCTATAGCCTTCTTAAGGTACACGCTGGGTCCTTAAGGCTCCGCAGCGCTTAGAGTTCTTCACGAGACGTGAAGTCCTCCTCCTCCAGATGGTTGTGGAGTCCTCCCTTGCGGGGTTCTCCTTGGAGTTCTCCAACTTGGGCGGAAACCGCTCAAGCCTCTTATACGGCTAGCAAGTCAATCGCTAGCCGCCACGTGAGAATAATTTAGAACTGGCCAATAGAGGGACACAAACTTGCATGCGGGTGGCGGGAACTCCTTTGCACTGGGGTTTTCTCTTTGCAACTGAGAAATGCACCTTGCAAAGAAAGCTCCTCGTGGCGGGGAATAATTTAGCAGTGCCGAAGCGTGCACACACAAAATCACACCTTTGGGTTATGACAGGTAGCAAGTCCAAAGAGGAGCAGAGCCTAGGGCCAGAAGGCCCAATGCCTGAGAAGGGCAGAGACAGGGGCCATGGGCCCAATGTCCAGATGCCCAGAGCAGGGCAGAGATAAGACCAGAGACCTGAAACCTAAGAGGAGCTAAGCCAGAGCCTGATTGGGCAAGATTGAGGCTGGAGCCCAAAAGCCCTAAGCTAAGTGGCCCAGCAAGAGAAAAAGGCCAAGTGGGCTGAGACCCCTAAAAAGGACTGATTAGACAAACAACACCTGTGAGGCATGGGTGTGTTGTAAGGGGTGGTTTGGAGCCATGTAATAAGCGCCTAAGGTAATGGGCATCTCAAAGCACATATGGGCCAGGAAGGCCCAACTATGAACAGACTCGGTTCAGGCTAGTGGGGTTTGGTAGGGAACTGTCGGCAAAGGAAGGATAAGGACCGGTTCTAGTACTAAAAGGTAGCTTTGCTTTCACAATTTAACAATTATATCAAGGTGTGGTGTGTGAGAGTGGAGGGGTGGGTACCTAGAATCAGATTGAGGCAGTGGATTTGTCCACCAGTGGGCAGTACAGTTATCCCTGCCTCCTAGTCATGCTACTGGGCCATGTAAATATTTCAGTAGATAGACCTAAGAAAGAAAATCTCAACCTTGGGGTTCACTATCATTTATTTTGTACCAGGACTTGTCTATGCATGGAAAATATTTTAGTCATATCTTAATAAAAAATTAATAACCTCATGATTATCTGTCTTAATCTTATTCCAGAATAAGTGTCTAAATAGAGATTTAATTAGGAATATTTATTCTTGAATAACTCCTTGTGTGAGCAAGACCTTAGTTCTCAAACTTTCACTCAAACAACAGAAATAAAGTCCTCTTTTCCAAGCTTTCCTCAGTTTTTACCTTTTTAGGAGATTTACCCCTGGAGTGCCAAGCAATAATGGGAAAATTGACTAGGGCGAAATATTAATTCTGACTAGATGTTAACAGAAATGTGCATGACTTACATGCAATGTAACCTCTCAAAGAAAACCATGAGATTGCTTTGTGCAGGAATGAATTGCACATATAATGCACATCCATATGAGTCCTACTAGGCTGAATATCCATAGCACATCATATCAGTTGGCTTTCATATCGTATCAGACTTTAAAGAATAATTTAAGCAAGTTATTCCATATTACGTTTAAAAAGCTGTATTGGTAGGATTATATTTTACTTCACGTTTCTTAAGTCTTCTGCATGCCTAAATAAAAATACAAACTACTCTTGGTCTTTGATTTAACAATGACACATTAGAAATTGAAACATGTGAAACATGCCTGTGTTTTGCAAAAATAATTCTACTGAAATTTGCTCTTTACTTATGCTGTCTTCATTGCTATAAAATTATTCTTTCTTCTGAGTCTGTGTAAATTCTGTAGTGATGTTTTATTTTCTTTCTTCTGTGCATTTTGCGCTTGTTTTCATACGTCTGTCATTAGAGCATTAAAAAATCATAAACTGCTATAAAAGTCCTGACAGCATATTTTCAGCTTCCTTTATTTTTCCTTTCTCATTCAATTCACAATCAATGTTTGAAAACATCAAAGTCCATAGAAGTTGATTCATTTTTATCTAGATCTTTTATTTAGCATGAGTTTCTAATCTCTATTTGATAGGGGGAGGGAAAGGAAAGAAAAATTAAAGTAAAAAGTGTCAAATCACTTTTTTAAAGAACAATTTTAATGTTGGATTATTGTCTCGTAGGTATATCCCAAATCAGAAGCTAGCAAGTGATCATTAAACAATTATTATACGATCAGATAGTTTAATTATTATTTAAAACCGTGGTGTTAAACAAGGAATCCTAAGTATTATGGATGTTGTACTTGCAGCATGAACTAGGGATAATCCAATTCTGTGTTTTACTTAATTAGTCAGATTTGTTGACATTGTTCTCCATTTTGAACCATCAATAAAGCACAGGTAATGGCCTAGCTTTGTCATGACCCTCATTAACACATTGTCTTTGCTCATTCCTGAGATGGGCCTGGATCCAAATCTAAGATGAGAATAATCACAGTGTTTTAGGGGGAGAGGTTTGTAATCATCTGGACTCACTACCAGTTTACAAGCTCATTTGCAAAGTGTATCAGGAAATCCTCTTCCTTAAGATTTATGCTGGAAGGTGCAGTGGACTACTTAAAAGGGGGAAAAAAAGTATAAACAGGAAACTGGTCCAACCCACTTTTAGGATCAGTGAGTGAAGATGCTATCTTCTAACAGGTTTTACCATACAGCCATTTTTAAAGGGAAGGAGAGCCATAGTTAAACCCTGTTCACTGGGAAGTGTGTGCTACTTCTGTACCCTATTAAGTTATTATAATAGGCCACCCTAAAATACTACACTTGTATATCTCAACATCGCAATGTTTGACACCTAGTTCCAAACTTTGTGTCCTAAACCAACATACTTATGAAAACTAAAATGTACTGTATTATGATATGCATGTCACTTTGTAGTCTCAGATTTATAAGTGAATGGATGACGGATATAGTTAGAAGGTAAATGGAAATTTCTACAAGCAGCCTCGTTTTGTTTTATGTTTAGACAAATAATATTTCGTAACTGGAATGTAATCATTTCTTACTTTTTAGGCCTAGGTTTGGGGTTGGTCTATCTTCTTTTGCAAGGACATAATGAATAGTAAGAATTATTGTATGATACTCCACAGCCAGACAAACAGGAACAACTCTGGTTAGACTCCTTCCCACCAAGTGGGTGGACCTTCCCAGTACAACACATGGTCCAGCAGTGCTGGTATGAATACGTTAATGTTCCTCATTGAGGAAGTATGGCCAAGGGAAGGAACTGTGCCCCTCTGAGTCTTTTATTAGCAAATGCCGAATTTCATTATGGTGTTTGCTAACTGTTCGTTGTGATATCCCGATGACAAAGGTGACTCCCTTTGGAAATATTCCCAGGGCTCATTATTGGGACCAGGACAGGCTCCTTGGGAGGATGCTACTCTCCAGGCCTATAAGTCTTCCTAATTTGATGTTATTTGATGTGAATTATGTGCAAGTAATGTTAATTATGCACTAGGTTTTGAAGAATATGTTTTCATTGTACAGTGGAAATGTCAGTCTCATTAACAATCATTATTACCTGTCAGAAAGTAGGAAAAGCTTTGAATGAATGCTAATTTTTGCTCATATTTGTGCAGATGCATACAAATGTTTCATAAATGTTTGTTTGTTTGTTTGTTTATACCTCGATCACTACAGTGACCTTTCTTTTCTCTCTCCAAGTTTTTTCAACCTGGATCCGGTCCAGAAGAGACAGAACAAAGCTCTAATTTCAGACCTTCTGAGAGTCGGCCACATTTGTGTTTTTCACAAGTTTGAAGTATGATATGTTTTATTTTATGGAAAAGTTAGTCCATCTATTTGTTAGCTTATATCTTAGAAAATGATTTTTTAAATGAAAATGAATGTAGGATTTCTAAGGGGACTTAAGGTTCAACCAAAAATGATCCCATTCTACCCTTTACTTTAAGGATGTAGCATTAGACCAGCAGTTCTCAACCATTTTAGACCCAATGTGCCCTGGGATAGACTCCAGACACACTGCGGAAAATTCCAGGTCTTAGTTTTTACTCTTTTTGTAGCTACATTAGAGCAATTCTCTTTTGCAAAGGACTCCTACTACAACAGGTCAGAACATTTTTAACACTATGGGTTCCTATTTGAAAACTGGGTTTATTGTATGAATCATATTTGCACATCTAACATTGTGTGGTAATCCATAGTATCCTTGAAAGGATCTTGAGGCAACCCAGAATGCTGTTGCATCCTGGTTGAGAATCATTGTATTAGACCAGGGGTGTCCAACCTTTTTGAATGTGGGGCCGGATCCTGAACTTTTTATCACACAGTGGGCCATATTCAAAGACCTCACAGGAAGTGGTATCACATCTCCCCCCCCCCCCCCCCCCAAAACAAAAGGACAGTGTTTACTTTCCTTTCCCATCGCAGCACCTTGGGCCTCAGAAAACAGCTTGGAGGGCCGCATGGCGGCCCGTGGGCCACATGTTGGACAAGCCTGTATTAGACTGAGGGCATTGAGGGGAAAAATCAGAATCATTGAATGCCATGATGTTTCTATAAATGCAGTTTCTTTCATTGCATCATATTAAAGGAATGAAAATACAAATGATGACTAATGAATGAATTAAGGGTACTCAGATCACCAATAGCTCAAGGGGAAAGACCTTTGCATGACCATGCTTCTGATGGAGCTCTTTAATTTTAGAGATCCAAACTGGGGACTGGAAAGGTCTTCCTGGACTCTGTCACTTGAATTGGCAGCCTTTGTCCAAAGTGTCAACAAGAGCATAAGCATCAGCTCTTCCTGCATGACACAGAAACAGTGCAGGAGAGACAAGGGTTCCATTGATATCAGGCCTATGACTGAGCACCACACACATTTTTTGTTAATTATCTGGAAGTCAATATAAAATCATTCCTATTTAAAATTTATGGATGACACAGAGACAGGCAGAATGGAAAGTAATACTGAAGACAGATCAGCTATACAAAATAATCAGCCTAGTGAACTGGTCCTGTTCTAGCAAAATGCATTTTTGGTATAGCCAAATACCAAAGCTATATGCCTAGAAACTAACATTCTGTGCATGCAGAATGGGGGAATGTATTTTGTAAGGCAGTGACCCTGATGAGGAGTTAGGGGCCATAATGGACACATGAATTTCCAGTGCAGTACTGTTGGGGGAAGGGGTTAATGTGTGTGTTTTTTATTGATAAAGAAGAAAGAATAGCATAAAGTATGAAAGGTTGCAGGAAAAAGCCACAAAAATGATTCAAGAGCTGGAAACCAAATGTATCATTGTGAGAGGCTTAAGTTTGATCTGTTTTGCTTTGTTGCACAGGTAAAATTAGCTGTTCTAATGGTCCCTTCTAGTCTTAAAACTCATAAATATTTTTTCCCAGTATGCATGCCTTGCTCAGTTCAATAAGTTTCTTGTGAACCCTGTCATACAGAAGGTTTTGAAGTTTCTCATATGTTGTGCTGACAGCCTGTTGCTATCAGAGAATCATTGTTACCTACATAAACAGGCAAGTAGCCCAGGATTGATAGACGGGGCTTTCCCCCCACAAATCCTGTCATTGACCAGTTGTATAATACTAGGTAAGTTACTTACCCTTTCTGCACTTTATTTTTGCTAACTGCAGATGGGATAATGATGTTTGCCTCTTTTTGTAATGTGATTTGAAATACATGAATCAAACTACTATCCTTAAGAGCTGATTAATATAAATAAACTGATTAGCTGTGCAAGTTAATAGTCCATTTTGCAAGAGTCAGTTTATAAGGCAATATAAAATTATAAACTTCATTATGTATAAATTTTCTTTCATAAAGTGCAGTCCCTAAAGTCTTGGAGGTGTTAAGTGATTGTGTAATCCATTTACTGTACAGTATTCCAAACCTTCTGGTGCAGATAAATTGACATCACTTGTCTTTACAATATCTAATATAGGCTGGCAACACTGGTCTGCTCAGTGTTAAAATTAAAAAGTATTATTACTGGAACAGGCCTGTCTAGTAATGTCTCCAAAGCATAAATATGCCCAGTCAACACCTGATATTTAAATATCTTTTAATGTAAGCACCTTTATCAGAAAGAACAATTATAATGTGTACTCTTTAGAAATAAAATCAGTAACAAATATAAGTATAATTGAGCAGAGGTGTAGCAAGGCAGCTCCATCCCCAGGGCAGCCTTGTGGCACCTGGGACAGCATCGGCAGCCATGGCATTAATCATAGATTCATAGATGTTAGGGTCGGAAGGGACCTCAATAGATCATCGAGTCCGACCCCCTGCATAGGCAG
>NW_005842151.1:1911024-1912250 GCF_000455745.1 Alligator sinensis | reverse complement strand
CCGACCCATCCACCACGACTCTCTGGGTGCGACCCTCCAGCCAATTCGCCACCCACCGGACTGTGTAGTCATCCAAGTCACAGCCTCTTAACTTGTTCACCAGTATGGGGTGGGATACCGTATCGAAGGCCTTCCTGAAGTCTAAGTATACGACATCCACCCCTCCTCCTGTGTCCAGGCGTTTCGTAACCTGGTCATAAAAAGAGACTAGATTGGTCAGGCACGATCTGCCTGCCACGAACCCGTGCTGGTTTCCCCTCAGCCTAATTTGTCCTGCCGGGCTCTCACATATGTGAGCCTTGATAATTTTTTCAAAGACTTTGCCAAGGATAGAGGTGAGACTGACTGGCGTATAGTTGCCCGGGTCCTCCTTCCTCCCCTTCTTGAAAATGGGGACCACATTGGCCCTTTTCTTTCTAATAGCAGATTCTGATAGTTACTTCTTGTCAGTAATTATCAGAATCTGGTCATGGTGGTGCGATCAGGTTCTGCTGTGGTCGCAGCTATTTTTATGCCTCCTCACAAAGGTGGCACTCAGGGCTGCCATCCCAGTCATCCCCCCACCCCCAGTTATGCTACTGTAATTGAGTATAATAGGGAGGCTATGGACCTTTCAAGCCTAACAGTTCATTAGGCTAAAATGCTTGATGCACACCCACTTTCTGTAGCCAGTGGCACGCAGGACAGTGATGCAGCTAGCATCACATCCAGCCACCTTTCCACAGCCCAGTCCAAATTACCCGGTACCCAGTCATAGTCAGGTCAGTCTTTGGCATGAGTGCACAGGCGGCCTCAAACCTGCACCTCAAGAGCTTCAGATGAGTACCTTAACCACCTGCCACTGCAGCGCTGAACACTTGGGGGAGCCAAATTAAATTTCTTCTCCTGTATCTTAAGTTGCAGTTAAAGATTGGGATTTAATTGGTACCTCTTGTTCAAATCCTTTGCTTCTTGTCAGTAACTATCAGAATCTGGTCAGGAGTGTGAAATCTCTAATACAGAAAAACTGTTTTACTTCTTAATTTTTTTTTCATGGCTGGCAGTCTTCAGAAAAAGGTGTTCTACAAACTGAAAATGAGGTTGATCTGCCTACACTCTTGATGATGAACCTGGGTCACTTGTTCAGATTTAACTTTTCCAGACTTAAATAATCAAAAGCAGGGAATCTTCGGTATAATTTAATAGTTACATAGACATGGTCCTTATAATGATCATAACTCCTGTTT